>NC_133134.1:80339742-80347242 GCF_048418815.1 Hemitrygon akajei
GCTGACGAGCCCGGCCCGGACTCCCGGGCAACCCAAGGCAGAGCTTGGATAGGTCTGGATTAATCGCGACAGGAAGGACACAAGAGCGGGGGTTAAGGAGACAGGGGAAAGGAGAGGGAAGGACACAGAGTAAGAGAGGGAGAGAGCGCGGAGGGGAGAGAAGGAGGGAGGAAGGAGAGGGGGAAGGACAGAGAGAAGGAGGAAAGGAGGAGGAGAAAGGGAAGGACAGGGGGAGAGGAAGAGAGAGCGGGGGTCGGAAGGAGGGAGAAGGGAGAGGGGGAAGGACAGAGAGGGGAGGAAAGAGGGACAGGAGGAACGACAGAGAGGGAGAAGGGAGGGAGGGAGGGAGGAAGCGGAGAGGAAGGGAGAGAGAAAAGGAGAGGATAGAGTAAGGAGGGCGAAAGGGAGAGAGGGGCAAAGGGAAAGGAGACAGGAGGGAAGAAACCGCGGGAGGGAGGGAGCAGGGCTTGTGTCTGCAGTGATGGAGCGAGGGGGCAGCGGGCAGGAAGAGGCCTCCCGGAGGGGCAGCAGCAGAGGAAGGGGCAGCGGGAGCTCCGCAGGTAGGACTCCCCCGGGTCGGACTCCTCCGGGGTGGGAGATGGAAGAGAAGTCGGCGGGAGGGACTAACGCCCCGGCCCCGGCTCCTGCCCCTGCCCTCGGGCCGGGACGCGGTAGCGTACGGAGGGCCGGCGGCTCTCCGGAGCGGCCCCGGGCCGGCGAGGCCGACCCTGGCCTGGGATCGAGCTTCATGCAGCGGCAACTGGGCTCTCTGCTACAGCCCGGGGTCAACAAGTTCTCCCTCCGCATGTTCGGCAGCCATAAGGCGGTGGAGATGGAGCAGCAGAGGGTACAGTCTGCGGGAGGCTGGGTGATTCACCCCTACAGCGACTTCAGGTAAGGGAGGAGTGGGGCAGGGGGGAGGGCTGGGCTGGGCTGGACTCCAGAGTGACCCTGGCTGTAAGGGGGGCGGAGGGGTTTAGACCTGCAGTGATCCGGGATAAAGGAGACGAGTAGGGAACACGCGTAGACCCTGGGGTAAAGGGAAGGAATCCTGGATCCCATACTGACGCTGGGTGGGGGAGAGGGGGTGGACCCACAATCACACTGGGTAGAGAAGGTTGGATCCTATAGTGACCCTTGGATAGGGAGTTGAGAGGGGACATGGACTGATAGTGACCCCCGGGGTGGTGGGAATGGGGGAAGGAAAGGGGGTGGACCCACAGTGACCTGGGTAGGGAGGGCTAGGAGAGTGTTTGGATCACATAGTGACGCTGGGGTGAGGGGGAATGGGAGTGGGTTGGGACCTACAGGGTGGAATCCAAAATGACCTTGGGTATGAGGAGGAGGGGAGAGAGTGAAGGTGAAGCCATTGTGTTGCTCAGCAAAGGCAGAGAGGGAAAGATTAGACCCCATTGTGACCCTGGGTAAAGGAGAGAGAAGTGGGTGAGAGGATGGGGTGTAAAGGGGATGAAGAGAGAGGGGCAGAGAGAGATGGTATTCCAAGTAAAGAGGGGCTAGATGGGGGAGAAGAAGAGCTGGAACCCTCATTAACCCCATGAGGGTGGGTTGGAAGGAGTTAGATCCCACTGTAACTCTGGGTAAAGGATGGAGAGGAGGATAGAAAGTGGGAGAGGGAGGAGTGGACCATGCAAAGGAAGGAGGTTGAAGAGGGAGAAATGGATGGACCCCACAGAGACCCTGGTTCAAGGGGATGGAGAGAAAGAGAGGAGGATAGGACCCCCAGTTACAGGATGGGGTCCCTTAATGCCCACAGGTAATGGGGAGGGGGATTCTAGGGAGAAGGTGACAGGAAAGGGTTGGAAGATGGGGTGGGTCAATGGGTAAGAGGAGGGAGAGAGCTGATCATCTCTGCAGTGACCCCAGATAAAGAGAGGGCACGATTACCTTCACGGCTCGGTGGCAGAGGAGGGGAGAGTGATGGCTACCACAGGAAGAAGCGCAGGAGGTGTTGTGGTGGAGGGAGAGTGGGTGAGGAAGGATGTAGGGTGAGTGAGGGAATGTGAGGAGGGGCACTAGATGATGCACACCACTGTGCAGGAGTAGGAGGGGAGCAAAGCGAGGGGGAGGGGATAGGTTTGGAAGGAAGATAAAGAGGAGGTGAATGTCATAGGACCCAGAAGAGACCCTTTGGCCCACCATGACACCAATTCCAACTACATTAGCACCTGCGCTTGGTTTAGATCCCTCCATTCCCTGCCTGTTGGTGTGTTTGCCTCAATGCCTTTTTAAACATTGCTGTTATATTGATGGATATTTGCCTATGGAATGACCTCACGTGGCTGCATTAGAGGCGCTGGAGACAGGAGTATGCGGAGGGAGTGAGGGAGGGAACCTGGGTTGGGAGGCCTGGTCTGTGTGGCAGGCCAGTGTCATGTAATCGAGTCAAATGAGGGGTTGGCATGAGCATGAATGCCAGACTGAATGTGTAAGTTTGTTCCTAGGCCTGCTTCTGCATGAGAGACTCAGTACGAGAGAGAGAGAGACAGGCCGACTGTGGAATGAGACTCTGTGTGCTAGATTGTTCAAGTTCAAGTTTAATAAATATTCAATATAGCCAAACAAAACAACATTCCTCCAGGGCCAAGGTGTAAAACACATTACCAGCAGCACACAGCATATAGCATAATTAGTACATATGGTTATGGTGTGTGTGTGTGAGAGAGAGAGAGAGAGAGAGAGAGTGTGGGTGTGTGTGTGAGTGTGTGTGTGTGTGTGTGTGTGAGTGTGAGAGTGTGTGTGAGTGTGTGTGTGTGTGAGAGAGAGAGAGAGTGTGGGTGTGTGTGTGTGTGAGAGAGAGAGAGAGAGAGAGAGTGTGGGTGTGTGTGTGTGTGAGTGTGTGTGTGTGTGTGTGAGAGAGAGAGAGTGTGGGTGTGTGTGTGTGTGAGAGAGAGAGAGAGAGTGTGGGTGTGTGTGTGTGAGTGTGTTTGTGTGTATATATATACATACACATGTGTGCACCTAAGGCAGGATAAGGGAACCATCAAAATCGTGCCTGAGTCTGCCAGAAAGAGTGAGGCCTAGTCACTTGACACTAAGTGCAGACGTGTCAGGATGCTATCAGGAAGTGTTTATGTGTGGTTGGCTTTAGTGCATCAAGGCTTCCTTAAACTGCTGTGGTCTGAATGGGGAAGATGCTGCTGTTAGGGAGAGGGTTTTGGAATTTACACCCCGTGTCAATGAAGGAACAGTTAACATGATCCCAAAAACACAAGAGGTTCTGCAGATGCTGGAAATCCAGAGCAACACACACAAAATGTTGAAGGATCTCAATAGGTCAGGAAGCTTTTGTGGAAATGAATGAACAGTCGATGTTTTGGCCTGAGGCCCTTCACCTACATTATTCCAAGTCAGGATGGTGAGTGGCTTGCTAGACAGTCCACAAATAGTCCTGATGAAGCGTCTCGGCCCAAAATAGGACTGATTATTCCTCTCTACAGACGTTGCCTGACCTGATGAGTTCCTCCAGCATGTGTGTGTGTTGCTCTGGGTTTCCAGCGTCTGCAAGCACTCTTGTGTCTACAAATAGTGGTGTTCCTCGGGCCTGTTGCCCTTCCCCTGCCTGGCAGTAGAGGCTGGGGGTTCTGTTAGAGCAGTCTGAATGAGTAACTGCAGTGCATTTTGTCGATGGTGCACACTGCAGCCTCAGCTTGCAGGCTGATTAAAGAGAGTGACTGTAATGTTAGCATCCATTTCAAGAGGACTACAACATAAAAGCAAGAACGTACTGCTGAAGCTTTTTACAGAGACAGTCATTTGGAATATTGTGAGCAATTTTGGGCCCCGTATCTAAGGAAGGAGAGGGTCCAGAGGAAGTTCACAAGAGTAATCCCAGAAATGCAAGGGTTAACATAGGAGGAACATTTTATATCTCTGGGCCTGTATTCAATGGGAGTTTAGAAAGCTGAGGTGAGATTTCATTGAAACCTACTTGATGCTGAAAAGCCCGAGGTAGGGTAGACATGGAGAGGATGTTTCCATCAGTAGGAGAGTCTCGGCTCCGAGGACATTGCCAAAGTGAAGGGTGTCCCTTTAGAACAGAGATGAGGAGGAATTTCTTCAGCCAGAGGGTTGTGAATCTGTGGAATTTGTTGTCACAGAGGGCTGTGGAGGCCAAACCTTTATAATAATAATATTTATAGAGCACTTTTCATACAGATGACGTAGTTCAAAGTGCTTTACAATGGGATAAAGTACAAACATGAAAATAAAAGACAAAAAGATGTTTGTTAAAAGCAAAGTTAAATAAATGGGGTTGAGCTGACGTTGGGAAGTGACAAGCGAGTCTGCATCCCTTATGGTTTTAGGCACCGAGTGTAATGCAGAGATTGATCGGTTTGTGACTGGTAAGGGTAAAGAGTTACGGACAGAAGGCAGGAAATGGGGTTGAAAGGAAGACATCTGTGGTTGAATGGTGGAGCGGACTTGGTGGCTGAACGGCCTGTTTCTCCTTCTATACTGCTTGGTCTGTGAGGAATAGGACCCAAAGAAAAACTCCCAATCTCACGCTCATTAATACTGATGGTTTGTAGAGACAACGACTGAGACTCTAGAAATTAAATATTCATCCGTGTTAAGTATTACTTAAATTAATTAGGAGTGGTTTCAGGTGCACGTTTAGTCAGTCAGCCCTGTACGTGGTTGCATTTCACCGCTTGCTGGTGGCTCCCCAGTGCATAGAAGGTTTAGCAGGGAACCGTGCACAGGAACTCGATGCACAACACAGTTTAATTGCCGCAGTGGCTCTAGTACATTGGTAATTGGTTCTCAGGGGCTCCTGACGTACAGGAACACACTGGCAGATGTCCTGGGATTTCACCCGAGTTGCTGGTCATAGCTGGTTGCCGGGTCAGGCAGCTGCCCTTGGGTGTGTGACAGGTGCAAGCGTGTGATCCCTCCGTGATTCACCCTCCAGTAAACAGGCTCTGAGGCTGACAGGTGATGTCAGGCCTCTTGGCATCTGCTGGAGGCTGTGACGTGCCGCCGTTGGCTTGTGTGTGGCAGACTGTCAGGCAAGGATTGGATGTGTTCACACTGGCTTTGAGGGTGACACTATATTTGAGGAGAGTGAGAGAAGGGAAGAAAGAGAGAGGGAGAGAGGAAGGGAGATGAGGGAGTGGGAGGGAGAGAGAGAAGAGGGGGAGAAAGGGGGAGAGGGAGAATGAGAGCAAGAAAGAGGGATTGGGAAAGAAAGGGAAAGAGAAAGTGAGGAGAGAGAGGGCAGGAGAGGGAGAGGAGGGGAGAGGAAGAGTGAGAGAGGGAGAGGAGGGGAGAGGGGAAGAGAGGTAGAGTGAGAGGGAGGGAGAGGAGGGGAGAGAGAGGGAGAGGAGGGGAGAGGAAGAGTGAGAGAGAGGGCAGGAGAGGGAGAGGAGGGGAGAGAGAGGGCAGGAGAGGGAGAGGAGGGGAGAGGGAGAGAGGGCAGGAGAGGGAGAGGAGGGGAGAGAGAGGGCAGGAGAGAGGGAGAGGAGGGGAGAGGAAGAGTGAGAGAGGGCAGGAGAGGGAGAGGAGGGGAGAGAGGAGAGAGAAGGGGAAGGTAGGCAGAGTGAGAGAGTGAGGAGAGGGGGAAGGAAAGAGGGAAAGGGAGAGAGGACAGTGAAAAGGAAGCAAGGAGGGAGAGTGAGTGTGAAAGAGAAGAGGTGGGAGGAAAGTGGGGAGAGAAGGTTAGAAATTGAGAGGAGAGAGGGAGAAAGGCAGACAAGGAGAGTGTTGGAGAGAGAGTGGAGAAAGAGAAGGAAAGGGAGAGAGAGTGTGAGTGAGGGAAACACTATAGAAGTCAAAATCATTGAGGGAGGGGACTATAGGGGATAGGGTGACTGTGGGGAGGGGCTGTAGGGGGAGGAGGAGAGCAGTGGAGGGGAGTCTGTGGGTTAAGTTCTTCGGGGAGGAACTACAAATGTATGTCTGCTACTGAATGGAAGTGCAAGGCCGAAACTGAGTGTGAGACGAAGGTGAGGAAGTGTGACAATGAGTGTGCAAGGGCAGGAGTGGGGTGAAGTGCAGGGGCAAGGTCGTGAGAGAGTTTTAGTGAGACTGGGATGAGAGTGCGAACACGTACGGGTGAGATCATGAAACTGAGTGTGGCCTTGCGGAGCAAGAGGCTGAGGGATTCATAAATGGTGGGAGACTGGGCGGTGCTGGTGATCAGACGGACCCAGTAGTTCCTGTGCACGAAGTCAAGATCAGATTTATTTGGTCATATGTACACCAAGACATTGAAACAGCCAGTGAGATGAGGCATTTGCTTCACTGATCAACGCGCTCCAAGGATTATGCTGGGGGCGGCCCACAAGTATCGCCATGCCTGTGGTGTCAACAGAACGTGCTCACGGCTTACTAACCCCGACCCGTGTGAATGCGGGAGGAAACCGGAGCACCCAGGGGAAACCCACGCGGTCACTGGGAGAGCTCCTTACAAGCAGAAGCAGGTACTGTAAAACGTTGTGCTAACCATTGCCACCTGGTAAAGACAGGTATCTGGAAAGGGAGATGATTTGGGAGGAAGAAGCAGACATTCCTTGCTCCAGTTATGGAGACTCCCAGCAGAGCCCACAGGGACTGCTGTGGGTCCCGACTGAAGGAGGATAAATTTGAGGCAGAGGATTGCCACGGAGGGGTACCAGGTTTGCTCAGCAGGCCAGACAGCATCTATAACTTACTGCCCATTGTGTCGCTGGTATTTAGGGCAGCAATGAAGTCCTTCATCTCTGTCTGTCCTTGGCCACTCAGATGTAGAATGATTCTTCATTGCTGTTTCTGTAACAGTTTTGTTTGACCAGTCAGGGTTGTTGGCCCTGAGCTGAACCCCTAAACCTGCAGGACCGGCGAACCACTCTTAGTCTGGCCTTTACCCTTTGACCTGTTCGGCATGGGTGACCCCACCAAGAGTCAAAGCACAAAGTCCTGACCCCAGCCAACATCAATCTACAGGCCATACCTACTGTAGATGTAGCTGAAGTCCACGAGTGTCACGGCGTGGAGATTGATGATGCAGCAGTCCTCTCTAGTCCTGAAGAACGATCTTAGCCTGATAGACGCTACACCTCCAAGAGGACCACAACCCTGTTGTAGGGTTTGGAGGCGTGCGTGCCTCAGTGACTCGGAGAGCTGTGCTGGCTGGGGTCAGGGCTTTGTGTTTAGCCTTTGGGAGGGTCACCCATGCCAAACAGGTCAAAGGGTAAAGGCCAGACTAGAGTGGTCCACCGGTCCTCCAGGTTCAGGGGTTCAGCTTGGGGCTAACAACCCTGACTGGTCAAACAAAACTGTAATGGAAACAGCAGTGAAGCATCATTGCACCTTGGCCCCAGTGGGACACTGTTTTATTCGGCCATATTGATGAATATGGTTGAACAGCTGGACGTCAGGGGAGGAAAGCAGTATAAGAAGGTTGGTGGGGGGGAGGAGTACACATTGGCAGGTGATTGGTGAGTGGGGAGGGGGGTTGGTGGGGGCGGGGGAATGAAGTTAAAAGCTGGGAGGGGATAG
>NC_133134.1:80352242-80384742 GCF_048418815.1 Hemitrygon akajei
ACATTGAACCCTTGAACATAACCTCACTACCCTTTTTTCTCTTTTTGCCCCTCTTATTTAACTTTTTATATATTTTCTTCCTGTAACTTATAGTTTTTGTTACTACGTATTGCACTGTTGCTGTAAAACAAATATCACGACACGTGCCAGTGATGTTAAACATAATTCCGATCCTGAATCTTCCTCTTGGACCTAAGTCTCGACTAGTAAAGGTAAGCATGTCAGATGCCTCCTTAACCACCCTATCAACCTGTGTAGCCACTTTCAGGGCTGTGGACTTGGATCCAAGATCGTTCTGCTCTTCAATGCTGTTAAACGCCTTGCCGTTAATGGTGAGCTGTCTCTTTACTTTAGGGACAATAGGATTTTCTCTGGAGCGGCGGCTGGTAAGGAGAGGCAAGATAGATGTTTGAAAAATCATGAAAGGTGTAGGTAGATTTAGACAACTGCTATCTTCTCCCTGGCGTCACTACGTCTAATACCAGAGGGTGAGAAGTCTAAAGTTCAAAGGCCATATACTTACTGTCACTTAACACTAACTGCTTGTTCCGGCAGGTTTTACTGGGATCTGGCCATGCTGCTGCTGATGGTGGGCAACCTGATCATCCTACCAGTGGGAATCACCTTCTTCAAAGACGAGAACACCCCTCCCTGGATCGTCTTCAACGTGGTGTCAGACACCTTCTTCCTCATTGACCTGGTGCTCAACTTCAGGACGGGCATCGTGGTGGAGGACAACACGGAGATCATCCTGGACCCTCACACCATCAAGATGAAGTATCTAAAGAGCTGGTTCTTGGTGGACTTTGTCTCCTCCATCCCTGTCGACTACGTCTTCCTCATCGTGGACCTGGAGACGAGGGTGGACTCCGAGGTTTACAAGACGGCCAGGGCACTGAGGATTGTGAGATTCGCCAAGATCCTCAGTTTACTCCGGCTCCTGCGCCTCTCCCGTCTAATACGATACATACATCAGTGGGAGGAGGTAAACGCTGGCTGGCCCTTTGCAACTCTCCTCATCTGTGACTTAATCCCTCACTCCTTCCCCTTCCCAATTCCCAGGTAGCACATTCCCAAAACGTTCCCCTGATCTTCTCCCTTTTTGATTTCACTGCTCCTCTGGATCCCCTCTCATTGCCCTCACGATCCCCTCTATCTATAATCTTACCTTCCTGGCTTACCTAGAGGGCAACTTACAGCAGCCAATTAAAAAGACCTTATGACACAGGAGCAAAATTAGACCATTCAGACAATTAAGACTTGCTCTGACATTCGGTCAATTTTCCTTCTCAACTCCGTTCTCCTGCCTTCTCCCTGTAACCTTTGACATCATGACTAATCAAAAGCTTATCAACACACACAAAATGCTGGTGGAACGCAGCAGGCCAGGCAGCATCTATAGGGAGAAGCGCTGTCGACGTTTCGGGCCGAGACCCTTCGTCAGGACTAACCGAAAGGAAAGATAGTAAGAGATTTGAAAGTGGGTGGGGGAGGGGCTTCCACCAGCATTTTGTGTGTGTGTTGCTTGAATTTCCAGCATTTGCAGATTTCCCTGCAAAAGCTTATCAACCACCATTTTAAACACACCCAATGATTAGGCCTCCATGCCCATCTGAATTCCACAGATTCACCACCCTCTAATGAGAAACCCCTCCTCATCTCCGTTGTGAAGGGACATCCTTCTATTCTGAGGCTGCCCCTGCTATGGGAAACATTCTCTCCACATCCACTCTACCCAGGCCTTTCAATATTCAGTAGTTTTCAATGAGATCTCCCCTCAATCTTCTAAACTCCAGTGAGCGCAGGCCCAGAGCCATCAAATGCTCCTCATATATTAACCCTTTCAATTCTAGGATAATTCTTGTGAACCTCGTCTGTAACCTCTCCAATGCCAGCGCATCCTTTTCTAAATAAGGGGCCCAAAACTGCTCACAATACTCCAGTGACTTATAACAGATTACATCCTTGCTTTTATACTCTAGTCCGTTTGAAATTAGTGCTAACACTGCATTTGCCTTCTCCACCACCGACTCAACCTGTATGTTAACCTTTATGAAATCCTGCACAAGGACTCCCAAGTCCCTTTCACTTCCAATTTCTGAATTTGCTTCTTGTTTAGACAGTAGCCAGTTCCTTTATTCTTTTTACCGAAGTGCATGCCCAGACTGCATTCCATCTCCCACATCTTTGCTCATTCTCCCAATCTGTCCGAGTCCTTCTGCAGACTTCCTGCGCCCCCCCCCCCCCACCTATCCCTGAATCGTCTGCACCCCTGGCCACAACATCACCAGTTCCATCATCCAGATCATCGACATATAATGTGAAAAGTAGCGGACCCAACACCAAACACCCCCCAGATCGTCGGAAGATACTATTAAAAGGGAAACATGCAAACTCCGCACAGACAGCACTGGGGGCCGAGTTCAAACTTGGGTCTCTGCCATCTAAACCATTGTGGTACCCTATTATTCTTATTCAGGCTCTTTCAAATAAGATCACCCTTCATTTTCCTGAACTCTAAAGGATACTAACCCAACCCCTCCTGATAGGACAAGCCTCTCATCCCAGGAATTAGCCTGGCGAAACTCATTTACTCATTTGGACTGTTTGCTTTTTTACCACAGCTAAATGCATGAAATATCCTTTCTTCGGGACCTTATTAACACATCCCAAAGCATCCCTCACTGGCTGCTGGCGAGACCTGAAGGAGATGGTTCAACTGCTGGAATTGGACTTGGTATTGGTTTATTATAAGATACAGTGAAAAGCTGGTTTTGTTCATACAGATCAGTGCATTGAGGTAGAACAAGGCAAATCAATAACAGAGTGCAGAATAAAGCGGAATAGCTACACAGAGAGAGTACAGGGTGGGTCGATGGTGAGGTGCAAGATCATAGCGAGGTAGGTTGTGAGGTCAATCGTACTAGGGAACCGTTCAGTGGTCTGACGACAGTGGGAGTAGAAACTGTCCCTGCGCCTGACGGTCCGAGGGTTTAGGCTTTCGTATCTTCTGTCCGATGGAAGGGGGGGAGAAGAGAGAATGTCTGGGTGGGAGGGGTCTTTGATTCTGCTGGCTGCTTCACTGAGGCAGTGAGAAGTGTAAACAGAGTCCGTGGAGGGGAGCTGGTTGCTGCGATGTGCTGGAATATTTCACTCGTTTAGTTTATTTAGTGATACGGTGTGGAGCTGGCCCTTCCGGCCTTCGAGCAGTGCCGCCCCAGCTAACCCTGACAAACCTAATTAACCCTAGCCGAGTCATGGGACAATTTACAACGATCAACTAACCCACCCGCCACGTCTTTGGGATACGGTGTGGAGCTGGCCCTTCGAGCCGCACTGCACCAAATTACGTTCAGTCCTTGCGCTGTCTGTAAGAAGTTTGTACGTCCTTCTGGTGAGCGTGCGAGTTTCCTGCAGGTGCTGAGGTTCCCTCTCACAGTCCAAGACGTACCGGTTGGTCCTTGTAAATTGCCCTGTGATTAGGCTAAGGCTGCTAGGCGGTGGGTAGCTCAGTGGGTGCAAGGGCATAACAAGGTAGATTGTGCAGTCTTATTGTACTAGGGAACCATTCACAGTCGGGGAGAAGCTGTCCTTGAGCCTGGTGGCTCGAGTGCTCAGGCGTTTGTACCTGATGGGAGAGGGGAGAAGAGTGGATGTCCAGGGTGAGTGGGGTGGTGGTTGCCTGCTTTTGACCGTGTTCCACCAGTGGGGAAGTCCGGAGCGAGGCTCTTGTGTTAGGGAGTGATGCTGAAATTGTGTATAACACTTAGCAAGTAGTATAGCTGGGGGAACGTGCAGACTCCACACAGACAGCACTGGAGGCTGAAACGGACCTGGGCTAGTGCTGTGAGGCAGTGGCTGTACCAGCTGTATCTCTGTTACCTAGACCCTCACAACTTATCCATGCCAATTTAGCTTGCCTTCATCTGTTCCAGCCCAGCCTATCCAATCCTCCTCCATCGCGACAATTTTCCTCACCTTGTAACATCCTTGTAAACCCACTCTGCTCCCTCTCTAGTTCCTCACTCCTCAGCCAGACTCAAACGTGTCACCCCCTTCCTCTACCCACCGGTGGGCAACCAATCACAGGGCAGGTTGAAGAACCCAGCCTCACCGTCTCTCTTGCTCTATTGGTCAGATTTTCCACATGACCTACGACCTCGCCAGTGCAGTGGTGAGGATTGTCAACCTCATCGGGATGATGCTCTTGCTGTGCCACTGGGATGGCTGCCTCCAATTCCTCGTTCCCATGCTCCAGGACTTTCCAGAGGATTGCTGGGTCTCCATCAACCGCATGGTGGTAAGTGCTTGTGGGGGGGGGACGGCGGAAAAATCCAGCAAAGATCTACAGGTGCTGGGAATCCGAAATAGAGATACTGGAAATATCCGACAGGTTGGGCAGCATCCACGGAGGAAGAGACGGGTCAAATATTTCAGGTCAAAGATGCTTTTGTCAGAACTGGGAGAGAATGAAAGCAAAATTAGTACATAAATACAGTATATAAAATTGAGAGGTGTGATAGGGTAAATACATCCCCCCTCCAGGGTGGAAATGTCAAATATTAGAGGGTATTGGTTTAAGATGAGAGGGGAAAAGTTTAAAGGAGATGGGTGGGCAAGTTTGATTTTATACAGAGCAGTAGGTACCTGTAATGTGTTGCCAGGAGTGGTGGTGATGGAGACAGGTACAGCAGAGACGCATTTAGACAGGCATCTGGATATCAGGATCAGGTTTATCATCACCGGCATGTGACGTGAAATTTGTTAACTTAGCAGCAGCAGCTCAATGCAATACATAACCTAGAAGAAGAGAGAAAAAAAATCAATTATAGTATGCAGCTGTGTGCATACATCTACTGATGCTTCTGGACACATCATCAGTGATGTTCCTGGAATCATCGGGTGTTTCAACATCATACACCCTCCTCCAGGTGACCCAGCCGGGGCTGATCAGACCCCAGCTTGTGTCCAGATGGCTAGCTACACATGACTCCATGGCTCCCCTCTCTTGAGCCGCAGCCATCTTGAGACCCGCTCTGCCGCATCGGTGGTACTGCGGATGGCTCTCCTCTTCCTCTCTCCCTCGATGCCCAAACTGCTGAAGGCTCTGGCTAAGGAACGGGCTGCAAATCCCCGACAGCCAACCTCCACTGGGAGACACCTCGCTCTCCATCCAGCCTGCTGACAGTGCTATCCAGTCCTGTGTACGTGGAGAGCTTCCTTCCTCTTCCAAGCGATCTTCCCATGGGACTGGCAGCTCCAGCATCGCCACTGGTGTCACCGGTATATTGAATAGGTTAAAGATTGTGCAAAAACAGAAATGATACATTAAAAAAGTGAGGTGAGGTTGCAGGATATGCATCATGTGCAGGGAGAGGGGATTAGTTGGAATTGGCATCCCAGTCAGCACAGCCACGTGGGCTGATGTTTTACCGGCCGTGTAAAACTAGGATTCAGTAAGAGGATTTCACAGCACGCTGAGAGAGCAAGGTAAAACAGAAACAATGCAGAATGAAGTGTAACAGCTACGGAGGAACTGCAGGTAAACGATGAGGTGCAAGATCATAACCAGGTTGATAGTGAGGCCAATGGCCCATCTTGTCATACAAGAGGTCTGTTCAAGAATCCGATTGATTAGACCAGCGGAAGAAGATCTGAGAGCTCGAGCAGGATTATAGAATGGAAGAGATTCTGTGATGGTCCCAGACCAGTGAGAGCTTTAAGAACAAGTAAGAGAAATTCTAATAGATGCAGGAAGCCAATGCTGAGAGGTTAGGTTGGGAGTGGTGTGCTCCCTCACCCTACTTTTAGTTAAAAGTCTAGCAGCGGCGTTCTGAACGAGTTGAAGTTTGCCAATAGATTGTGGTGCTGAGGGCCCTTAATGGTAGTTTAAAATTATGAAAGGATTGCTTAGAGCAGACAGCCAGAATCTTGCTCCCAGAGTCAAAATGTCTGACACTGGAGGGCATGCATTCAGGACAGGGCAAGTTTTTGTTTACACAGGGAAAGGCGGGTGCCTTGAACAGGCAGATACAGTCGAGGTGTTTAAATGAGCAGAGGGTGGAGGGATGGAGGGTGGAGGGAGAAGGGGTTAGCTGGGGGTTTAATTAGCATGGTGGTATGGAGGGCCGGTTCTTGTGTATGCTCCCATGTTGGCCTACACATGAGGTGTCAGATGAGACTGAACTACAGAAGTGACCTGTCAGTTCATTCTGGATCTCCTGCTGTGCCAGATTGCGGAACAGGCCGACCCCCATCCTGTGTTGAGCCCGGGGTCGGGCTGCACTGCAGTCTGGCCCAGCAGAGGGGTCCAGGCTGGCCTGCTGCTGCTCTCTGACATGCTGCTCTACCACCGACAGAACGACTCATGGGGGAAGCAGTACTCGCACGCCCTCTTCAAGGCCATGAGCCACATGCTGTGCATCGGCTATGGGCAGCAGGCCCCGCAGGGCATGACCGACGTCTGGCTCACAATGCTCAGCATGATCGTGGGAGCCACCTGCTACGCCATGTTCATCGGCCACGCCACCGCACTCATCCAGTCCCTCGACTCGTCTCGGAGGCAGTACCAGGAGAAGGTGGGCAGCGCCGGGCTAAGCTAGAGATGGGGGGGGGGGGGGGAGTGAGGGGCAGAGAGGGGCAGCGATGGACAGGGCAGGAGATCAGGGGAGGGCGAGAGGTTAGAAAGGGAAACAGAGGGGTGGACGGGGCGGGGGGAGTAGGAGAAGGTGGGGGTTGCGAGAAGGGGAAGGGGTGGGGAAAAGAGGGGGCATGGGAGGCAAAGGGGGAGGCAGCAGAGATGGAAAGAGGGAGGGGAGGGATATAGGAGAGAAGGAGAGGAAGAGAAGACAAGCAAGGGGGAGGGTGAGAGAGAGAGGAGGAAGGATCAGTAGAGAGGGTGTGAGGGAGATGAGAGGGCTAAGCTGATAAACAAGGGGTAGGTGGAAGGAGGGGAAAGAGGAGGAATTGGCTGAGGGGGGTGTGGAGGGAGGATGTGAGGACAGCAAGAGGGTAAGAAAAGGTGGGAGAGGGGAAGAGAGGGACAGGAGAGAGTAAGGGAGGGGAGAATGGGTGAAAGAGAGGGCAAAATGGGGAGAAGGTGAGGGGTAAGTGGGAGAGGGGAGGTGTTTAGCGGGGGAGTAAGGGGACAAGGTTGAAGAAAAGACAATGGGGAGAGAGCAAGAGAGATTGAAAGGAGCGATGGGCAGGGAGAAGTTGTTGAGGAGAGGGTGAGGGAGGAGGGAGGGGCTGGAAAGCAACAAGGAGAAATGCAGTGAGATTGAAGTGGGGAGAGAGGAAGAGGAGGGAGGAGACTGGGAAAAGAAGACGGAGAATGAGGAAAAGAGGGAGGGCAGGAACTAGAGAAACAGTTGTGGAGACCATGGGGAGGGGAGAGAGACACACAGTGTGGTGTATTCTCTTGGGCAGGGGATTGTTTACAGCATTAGAATGTGTGGGTACAGCATGCAGGTCTGAGTGTCCGGACGTGCCCGAGTGTGGGTATCGGTCAGCTGGCTGTGGGTAGGGGCAGCGTCCTGGGGCCAGAGTTCAGATGCTGACACGTGTCCCGGTCTCTCCACAGTACAAGCAGGTGGAGCAGTACATGTCCTTCCACAAGCTGCCCGCCGACATGCGGCAGAGGATACACGAATACTACGAGCATCGCTACCAGGGCAAGATGTTCGACGAGGAGAACATCCTGGGCGAGCTTAGTGTGCCTCTGCGTGAGGTGCGTGATCGGGGAGAGAAATCTGCACCCGTGGGGGCGGGATGGGGGACACAGGCACCACTCCACCCTGGGAGATAAGGGCACCGGCCGAAATAAATGCCTGGCCCCCATCACCCACTCTCAGTAAACACCCGGGTCCCCATCAGTGACCCTCAGTAAACACCCGGGTCCCCATCACTGACCCTCAGTAAACACCCGGGTCCCCATCACCCACCCTCAGTAAACACCTGGGTCCCCACCACCCACCCACAATAAACACCCGGGCCCCCATCACCCACCCACAATAAACACCCGGGCCCCCATCACCCACCCTCAGTAAACACCCGGGTCCCCATCAGCGACCCTCAGTAAACACCCGGGTCCCCATCACTGACCCTCAGTAAACACCCAGGTCCCCACCACTGACCCTCAGTAAACACCCGGGTCCCCATCACTGATCCTCAGTAAACACCTGGGTCCCCAACACCGACCCTCAGTAAACACCTGGGTCCCCATCACTGACCCTCAGTAAACACCCGGGTCCCCATCACCCACCCTCAGTAAACACCCGGGTCCCCACCACCCACCCACAATAAACACCCGGGCCCCCATCACCCACCCACAATAAACACCCGGGTCCCCATCACTGACCCTCAGTAAACACACGGGTCCCCATCACCGACCCTCAGTAAACACACGGGTCCCCATCACCGACCCTCAGTAAACACCCGGGTCCCCATCACTGACCCTCAGTAAACACCCGGGTCGCCACCACCGACCCTCAGTAAATACCCGGGCCCCCATCACTCACCCACAATTAACACCCGGGTCCCCATCACTGATCCTCAGTAAACACCCGGGTCCCCATCACCGACCCTCAGTAAACACCCAGGTCCCCATCACCGACCCTCAGTAAACACCCGGGCCCCCATCACTGACCCTCAGTAAACACCCAGGTTGCGTTAAAGATCCACAGTAAAAACACACAGGTTCCTATCACCCACCCTCAGTAAATACCCAGGTCCCATTACTGACCATCAGTAAACACCCGGGCCCCCATCACTGACCCTCAGTAAATACCCAGGTCGCCACCACAGACCCTCAGTAAATACCCGGGCCCCCATCACCCACCCTCAGTAAACACCCGGGTCCCCACCACTGACCCTCAGTAAATACCTGGGCCCCCATCACTCACCCACAATTAACACCCGGGTCCCCATCACCCACCAAAAATAAACACATGGGTCCCCATCACCGACCCTCAGTAAACACCCGGGTCCCCATCACTGACCCTCAGTAAACACCCGGGTCCCCATCACTCACCCTCAGTAAACACATGGGTCCCCATCACCGACCCTCAGTAAACACACGGGTCCCCATCACCGACCCTCAGTAAACACCCAGGTCCCCATCACTGACCCTCAGTAAACACCCGGGTCGCCACCACCGACCCTCAGTAAATACCCGGGCCCCATCACTCACCCACAATTAACACCCGGGTCCCCATCACCCACCAAAAATAAACACACGGGTCCCCATCACCGACCCTCAGTAAACACCCGGGTCCCCATCACTGACCCTCAGTAAACACCCAGGTCCCCACCACCGACCCTCAGTAAATACCCGGGCCCCCATCACTCACCCACAATTAACACCCGGGTCCCCATCACCCACCAAAAATAAACACACGGGTCCCCATCACCGACCCTCAGTAAACACCCGGGTCCCCATCACTGACCCTCAGAAAACACTCGGGTCCCCACCACCGACCCTCAGTAAATACCCGGGCCCCCATCACTCACCCACAATTAACACCCGGGTCCCCATCACCCACCAAAAATAAACACACGGGTCCCCATCACTGACCCTCAGTAAACACCCGGGTCGCCACCACCGACCCTCAGTAAATACCCGGGCCCCCATCACTCACCCACAATTAACACCCGGGTCCCCATCACCCACCAAAAATAAACACACGGGTCCCCATCACCGACCCTCAGTAAACACCTGGGTCCCCATCACAGATACTCAGTAAACAACTGGGTCCCCACCACCCACCCACAATAAACACCCGGGCCCCCATCACCGACTCTCAGTAAACACCTGGGTCCCCATCACAGATACTCAGTAAACACCCGGGTCCCCATCACCGACCCTCAGTAAACACCCGGGTCCCCATCACTGACCCTCAGTAAACACCCGGGCCCCCATCACAGATACTCAGTAAACACCCGGGTCCCCACCACTGACCCTCAGTAAACACCCGGGTCCTCACCACTGACCCTCAGTAAATACCTGGGCCCCCATCACTCACCCACAATTAACACCCGGGTCCCCATCACCCACCAAAAATAAACACCCGGGCCCCCATCACAGATACTCAGTAAACACCCGGGTCCCCACCACTGACCCTCAGTAAACACCCGGGTCCCCACCACTGACCCTCAGTAAATACCTGGGCCCCCATCACTCACCCACAATTAACACCCGGGTCCCCATCACCCACCAAAAATAAACACACGGGTCCCCATCACCGACCCTCAGTAAACACCCGGGTCCCCATCACTGACCCTCAGAAAACACTCGGGTCCCCACCACCGACCCTCAGTAAATACCCGGGCCCCCATCACTCACCCACAATTAACACCCGGGTCCCCATCACCCACCAAAAATAAACACACGGGTCCCCATCACCGACCCTCAGTAAACACACGGGTCCCCATCACCCACCAAAAATAAACACACGGGTCCCCATCACTGACCCTCAGTAAACACCTGGGTCCCCATCACAGATACTCAGTAAACAACTGGGTCCCCACCACCCACCCACAATAAACACCCGGGCCCCCATCACCGACTCTCAGTAAACACCCGGGTCCCCATCACAGATACTCAGTAAACACCCGGGTCCCCATCACCCACCCAAAATAAACACCCGGGTCCCCATCACTCACCCACAATTAACACCAGGTCCCCATCACCGACCCTCAGTAAACACCCAGGTCCCCATCACCGACCCTCAGTAAACACCCGGGCCCCCATCACTGACCCTCAGTAAATACCCAGGTCGTGTTAAAGATCCACAGTAAAAACACACAGGTTCCCATCACCCACCCTCAGTAAATACCCAGGTCCCATTACTGACCATCAGTAAACAACCGGGTCCCCATCACTGACCCTCAGTAAATACCTGGGTCCCCACCACTGACCCTCAGTAAAGATCCACATCTCATTGCTGATCTTCAGTAAACACCATATATGATCATTCTCCCTGAGTAAACACCCACATCACCGACCTTTGGTAACACCCAGATTTCATCACCGCCCCTCAGTAAACACCTGAATCTCATCTCCGATGCTCAGTAAACACCCGGGTCTCATCACCAACTCGCACAGTAAACACCCGGGTCTCATCACCAACTCTCACAGTAAACACCCGGGTCTCATCACCAACTCTCACAGTAAACACCCGGGTCTCATCACCAACTCGCACAGTAAACACCCGGGTCTCATCACCAACTCGCACAGTAAACACCCGGGTCTCATCACCAACTCGTACAGTAAACACCCGGGTCTCATCACCAACTCGTACAGTAAACACCCGGGTCTCATCACCAACTCGTACAGTAAACACCCGGGTCTCATCACCAACTCGCACAGTAAACACCCGGGTCTCATCACCAACTCGTACAGTAAACACCCGGGTCTCATCACCAACTCGCACAGTAAACACCCGGGTCTCATCACCAACTCGCACAGTAAACACCCGGGTCTCATCACCAACTCGTACAGTAAACACCCGGGTCTCATCACCAACTCTCACAGTAAACACCCGGGTCTCATCACCAACTCGTACAGTAAACACCCGGGTCTCATCACCAACTCTCACAGTAAACACCCGGGTCTCATCACCAACTCGCACAGTAAACACCCGGGTCTCATCACCAACTCGTACAGTAAACACCCGGGTCTCATCACCAACTCTCACAGTAAACACCCGGGTCTCATCACCAACTCGTACAGTAAACACCCGGGTCTCATCACCAACTCGCACAGTAAACACCCGGGTCTCATCACCAACTCGCACAGTAAACACCCGGGTCTCATCACCAACTCGCACAGTAAACACCCGGGTCTCATCACCAACTCGCACAGTAAACACCCGGGTCTCATCACCAACTCGTACAGTAAACACCCGGGTCTCATCACCAACTCGCACAGTAAACACCCGGGTCTCATCACCAACTCGCACAGTAAACACCCGGGTCTCATCACCAACTCGCACAGTAAACACCCGGGTCTCATCACCAACTCGCACAGTAAACACCCGGGTCTCATCACCAACTCGTACAGTAAACACCCGGGTCTCATCACCAACTCGTACAGTAAACACCCGGGTCTCATCACCAACTCGTACAGTAAACACCCGGGTCTCATCACCAACTCGTACAGTAAACACCCGGGTCTCATCACCAACTCGCACAGTAAACACCCGGGTCTCATCACCAACTCGCACAGTAAACACCCGGGTCTCATCACCAACTCGTACAGTAAACACCCGGGTCTCATCACCAACTCGCACAGTAAACACCCGGGTCTCATCACCAACTCGCACAGTAAACACCCGGGTCTCATCACCAACTCGTACAGTAAACACCCGGGTCTCATCACCAACTCTCACAGTAAACACCCGGGTCTCATCACCAACTCTCACAGTAAACACCCGGGTCTCATCACCAACTCGCACAGTAAACACCCGGGTCTCATCACCAACTCGTACAGTAAACACCCGGGTCTCATCACCAACTCGCACAGTAAACA
Source organism: Hemitrygon akajei (assembly GCF_048418815.1). Classification (NCBI taxonomy): domain Eukaryota; kingdom Metazoa; phylum Chordata; class Chondrichthyes; order Myliobatiformes; family Dasyatidae; genus Hemitrygon; species Hemitrygon akajei. Next base: position 80,364,772 of record NC_133134.1, read on the forward strand.
CCCGGGTCTCATCACCAACTCGCACAGTAAACACCCGGGTCTCATCACCAACTCGTACAGTAAACACCCGGGTCTCATCACCAACTCGCACAGTAAACACCCGGGTCTCATCACCAACTCTCACAGTAAACACCCGGGTCTCATCACCAACTCGTACAGTAAACACCCGGGTCTCATCACCAACTCGCACAGTAAACACCCGGGTCTCATCACCAACTCGTACAGTAAACACCCGGGTCTCATCACCAACTCGCACAGTAAACACCCGGGTCTCATCACCAACTCGCACAGTAAGCACCCGGGTCTCATCACCAACTCGCACAGTAAACACCCGGGTCTCATCACCAACTCGCACAGTAAACACCCGGGTCTCATCACCAACTCGTACAGTAAACACCCGGGTCTCATCACCAACTCGTACAGTAAACACCCGGGTCTCATCACCAACTCGTACAGTAAACACCCGGGTCTCATCACCAACTCGTACAGTAAACACCCGGGTCTCATCACCAACTCGCACAGTAAACACCCGGGTCTCATCACCAACTCGCACAGTAAACACCCGGGTCTCATCACCAACTCGTACAGTAAACACCCGGGTCTCATCACCAACTCGCACAGTAAACACCCGGGTCTCATCACCAACTCGCACAGTAAACACCCGGGTCTCATCACCAACTCGCACAGTAAACACCCGGGTCTCATCACCAACTCGTACAGTAAACACCCGGGTCTCATCACCAACTCGCACAGTAAACACCCGGGTCTCATCACCAACTCGTACAGTAAACACCCGGGTCTCATCACCAACTCTCACAGTAAACACCCGGGTCTCATCACCAACTCGCACAGTAAACACCCGGGTCTCATCACCAACTCGTACAGTAAACACCCGGGTCTCATCACCAACTCGCACAGTAAACACCCGGGTCTCATCACCAACTCGTACAGTAAACACCCGGGTCTCATCACCAACTCGCACAGTAAACACCCGGGTCTCATCACCAACTCGTACAGTAAACACCCGGGTCTCATCACCAACTCGTACAGTAAACACCCGGGTCTCATCACCAACTCGCACAGTAAACACCCGGGTCTCATCACCAACTCGCACAGTAAACACCCGGGTCTCATCACCAACTCGTACAGTAAACACCCGGGTCTCATCACCAACTCGTACAGTAAACACCCGGGTCTCATCACCAACTCGTACAGTAAACACCCGGGTCTCATCACCAACTCGCACAGTAAACACCCGGGTCTCATCACCAACTCGTACAGTAAACACCCGGGTCTCATCACCAACTCGCACAGTAAACACCCGGGTCTCATCACCAACTCGCACAGTAAACACCCGGGTCTCATCACCAACTCGTACAGTAAACACCCGGGTCTCATCACCAACTCTCACAGTAAACACCCGGGTCTCATCACCAACTCGTACAGTAAACACCCGGGTCTCATCACCAACTCTCACAGTAAACACCCGGGTCTCATCACCAACTCGCACAGTAAACACCCGGGTCTCATCACCAACTCGCACAGTAAACACCCGGGTCTCATCACCAACTCGTACAGTAAACACCCGGGTCTCATCACCAACTCGCACAGTAAACACCCGGGTCTCATCACCAACTCGTACAGTAAACACCCGGGTCTCATCACCAACTCTCACAGTAAACACCCGGGTCTCATCACCAACTCGTACAGTAAACACCCGGGTCTCATCACCAACTCGTACAGTAAACACCCGGGTCTCATCACCAACTCGTACAGTAAACACCCGGGTCTCATCACCAACTCGCACAGTAAACACCCGGGTCTCATCACCAACTCGCACAGTAAACACCCGGGTCTCATCACCAACTCGCACAGTAAACACCCGGGTCTCATCACCAACTCGCACAGTAAACACCCGGGTCTCATCACCAACTCGTACAGTAAACACCCGGGTCTCATCACCAACTCGCACAGTAAACACCCGGGTCTCATCACCAACTCGCACAGTAAACACCCGGGTCTCATCACCAACTCGCACAGTAAACACCCGGGTCTCATCACCAACTCGTACAGTAAACACCCGGGTCTCATCACCAACTCGTACAGTAAACACCCGGGTCTCATCACCAACTCGTACAGTAAACACCCGGGTCTCATCACCAACTCGCACAGTAAACACCCGGGTCTCATCACCAACTCGCACAGTAAACACCCGGGTCTCATCACCAACTCGCACAGTAAACACCCGGGTCTCATCACCAACTCGCACAGTAAACACCCGGGTCTCATCACCAACTCGTACAGTAAACACCCGGGTCTCATCACCAACTCGCACAGTAAACACCCGGGTCTCATCACCAACTCGTACAGTAAACACCCGGGTCTCATCACCAACTCTCACAGTAAACACCCGGGTCTCATCACCAACTCTCACAGTAAACACCCGGGTCTCATCACCAACTCGCACAGTAAACACCCGGGTCTCATCACCAACTCGCACAGTAAACACCCGGGTCTCATCACCAACTCGCACAGTAAACACCCGGGTCTCATCACCAACTCGTACAGTAAACACCCGGGTCTCATCACCAACTCGTACAGTAAACACCCGGGTCTCATCACCAACTCGCACAGTAAACACCCGGGTCTCATCACCAACTCTCACAGTAAACACCCGGGTCTCATCACCAACTCTCACAGTAAACACCCGGGTCTCATCACCAACTCGCACAGTAAACACCCGGGTCTCATCACCAACTCGTACATTAAACACCCGGGTCTCATCACCATCTCTCACAGTAAACACCCGGGTCTCATCACCAACTCGTACAGTAAACACCCGGGTCTCATCACCAACTCGCACAGTAAACACCCGGGTCTCATCACCAACTCGCACAGTAAACACCCGGGTCTCATCACCAACTCGCACAGTAAACACCCGGGTCTCATCACCAACTCGTACAGTAAACACCCGGGTCTCATCACCAACTCGCACAGTAAACACCCGGGTCTCATCACCAACTCTCACAGTAAACACCCGGGTCTCATCACCAACTCGTACAGTAAACACCCGGGTCTCATCACCAACTCGCACAGTAAACACCCGGGTCTCATCACCAACTCGTACAGTAAACACCCGGGTCTCATCACCAACTCGCACAGTAAACACCCGGGTCTCATCACCAACTCGCACAGTAAGCACCCGGGTCTCATCACCAACTCGCACAGTAAACACCCGGGTCTCATCACCAACTCGCACAGTAAACACCCGGGTCTCATCACCAACTCGTACAGTAAACACCCGGGTCTCATCACCAACTCGTACAGTAAACACCCGGGTCTCATCACCAACTCGTACAGTAAACACCCGGGTCTCATCACCAACTCGTACAGTAAACACCCGGGTCTCATCACCAACTCGCACAGTAAACACCCGGGTCTCATCACCAACTCGCACAGTAAACACCCGGGTCTCATCACCAACTCGTACAGTAAACACCCGGGTCTCATCACCAACTCGCACAGTAAACACCCGGGTCTCATCACCAACTCGCACAGTAAACACCCGGGTCTCATCACCAACTCGCACAGTAAACACCCGGGTCTCATCACCAACTCGTACAGTAAACACCCGGGTCTCATCACCAACTTGCACAGTAAACACCCGGGTCTCATCACCAACTCGTACAGTAAACACCCGGGTCTCATCACCAACTCGCACAGTAAACACCCGGGTCTCATCACCAACTCGTACAGTAAACACCCGGGTCTCATCACCAACTCGTACAGTAAACACCCAGGTCTCATCACCAACTCTCACAGTAAACACCCGGGTCTCATCACCAACTCTCACAGTAAGCACCCGGGTCTCATCACCAACTCGTACAGTAAACACCCGGGTCTCATCACCAACTCGCACAGTAAACACCCGGGTCTCATCACCAACTCGTACAGTAAACACCCGGGTCTCATCACCAACTCGCACAGTAAACACCCGGGTCTCATCACCAACTCGTACAGTAAACACCCGGGTCTCATCACCAACTCGTACAGTAAACACCCGGGTCTCATCACCAACTCGTACAGTAAACACCCGGGTCTCATCACCAACTCGCACAGTAAACACCCGGGTCTCATCACCAACTCGTACAGTAAACACCCGGGTCTCATCACCAACTCGTACAGTAAACACCCGGGTCTCATCACCAACTCGTACAGTAAACACCCGGGTCTCATCACCAACTCGTACAGTAAACACCCGGGTCTCATCACCAACTCGCACAGTAAACACCCGGGTCTCATCACCAACTCGTACAGTAAACACCCGGGTCTCATCACCAACTCTCACAGTAAACACCCGGGTCTCATCACCAACTCGTACAGTAAACACCCGGGTCTCATCACCAACTCGTACAGTAAACACCCGGGTCTCATCACCAACTCGCACAGTAAACACCCGGGTCTCATCACCAACTCGTACAGTAAACACCCGGGTCTCATCACCAACTCGCACAGTAAACACCCGGGTCTCATCACCAACTCGTACAGTAAACACCCAGGTCTCATCACCAACTCTCACAGTAAACACCCGGGTCTCATCACCAACTCTCACAGTAAGCACCCGGGTCTCATCACCAACTCGTACAGTAAACACCCGGGTCTCATCACCAACTCTCACAGTAAACACCCGGGTCTCATCACCAACTCGTACAGTAAACACCCGGGTCTCATCACCAACTCGCACAGTAAACACCCGGGTCTCATCACCAACTCGCACAGTAAACACCCGGGTCTCATCACCAACTCGTACAGTAAACACCCGGGTCTCATCACCAACTCGCACAGTAAACACCCGGGTCTCATCACCAACTCGTACAGTAAACACCCGGGTCTCATCACCAACTCGCACAGTAAACACCCGGGTCTCATCACCAACTCGTACAGTAAACACCCGGGTCTCATCATGGACCTTCAATAAACACCTGTTTCCCATCGCCGATGCTCAGTAAACACCCAGATCTCTTCGCCGACCTTCACTAAGCTCACGGGTCTCATCGCCAACTCTCAGTAAACACCCGGGTCTCATCGCCAACTCTCAGTAAACACCCGGCCTCTTGGCCGACCCTCAGTAAATACCCAGGTCCCCATTACTCAGCACCACGTACACCTGGGTCCCTATCACTCACCCACAATTAACACCCATGTCCCCATCACCCACTCTGAGTAAACACCTGGGTCCCCGTCACCCACCCAGAATAAACACCTGGGTCCCCATCACCCACTCTGAGTAAACACCTGGGTCCCCATCACCCACCCAGAATAAACACCCGGGTCCTGGTCACCCACCCACAATAAACACCCGGGTCCCCGTCACCCACTCACTATAAACACCTGCGTCCCCATCACCCACCCACCCAGAATAAACACCTGGGTCCCCATCACTCACCCAGAATAAACACCTGGGACCCCATCACCCACCCTCAGTAAACACCCAGGTCCCCATCACCCACCCAAAATAAACACCCGGGTCCTGGTCACCCACCCACAATAAACACCTGGGTCCCCATCACCCACCCAAAATAAGCACCCGGGTCCTGGTCACCCACCCAAAATAAACACCCGGGTCCCGGTCATCCACCCACAATAAACACTCGGGTCCCGGTCACCCACCCACAGTGCCCTGAGATACCGGTCCCTTGGGCGTTCATCTCTGACTGGCTGGGCCTCTGTCCCTCCCACAGGAGATTGTGAACTTCAACTGCCGGAACCTGGTAGCCACCATGCCGCTCTTCGCCAACGCTGACCCCAACTTTGTGACGGCCATGTTGACCAAGCTGCGTTTCGAGGTGTTTCAGCCGGCCGACTACATAGTGCGGGAGGGCACGGTGGGCAAGAAGATGTACTTTATCCAGCACGGAATAGTCAGCATTCTCACCAAGGGAAGCAAGGAGACCAAACTCTCGGATGGCTCCTACTTCGGAGGTACTTGGGCCGCTTCCCCTCTCCATTCCAGCTGCCCCAAACCTGGCGTTTGCGAGGGATTCCTCCGCCTAGCACGTGGCAGAATTGGGCCACCTGGGTGGGAATTAAAGGTCGAGGGATAACAGGGCTTAAATTCACTCAAATCCACTGCTTTTCATGGTAAAGTAATCAGTGTTGGGACAGAGACACAGAGAGACTGGGAGAGAGAGACACACACACATACACACAGACACAGAGAGACATGGAGAGAGACAGAGAGGCAGGGAGAGAGGTAAAGGTAGAGAGACAGACAGACAGACGAAGAGAGACATGGAGAGGGAGAAACAGACAGACAGAGACAGGGAGAGACAGGGAAAGAGAGACAGACAGACAGACAGACACAGGAAGAGAGACATATAGACAGAGGCAAAGAGGTGTGGGGTTGTTAAGGGATTAGAGAACCTGAGTCAAATTTACAGCAACTGTCTTAGATGACAAAGAATTTGTTGTATTTTGGTTTCAGTACAGTGCCAAAACATACATTGACTGTAGATAATGAACTCAATAAATAGTGCAAAGAAAGTAACTGAGAAGTGGTATCCATGGGTTCATGGGCAACTCAGAAATCTTATGGTGGCGGGGAAGAAGCTGTTCCTAAATAATTGATTGTGGGTCTTCAGGCTGCTGTGCCTCCTCCCTGATGGTGGTAATGAGAAAAGGACATGTCCCAGACGATGAGGGGGTTTAACGAAGTTTCTATAGATAATAAACACAGATGCTAGAAATCCAGAGCAATACACACACAGTTCTGAAGGAACTCAGCAGATCAGGCAGCATCTATAATAAATAAACAGTCCATGTTTCCGGCTGGTTCCCTTCTTCAGGACTGGAAAGGAAGGTGGGGTTGGGGGGGTGGGGGGTAGTGAGAAGCCAAAATGACCTGCTGAGTTCCTCCGGCATTTTTTGTGTTGCTCATAAAAATAATGAGTTTTTATTGACATATTTTTGAAGTGATCTCTGTTGTAAGATGAGAGACAGACAGACTAACAGAGGCACAGGGAGCAAACAATCAGACAGGAACACGGAGTGCCTGTTCCCTGTCGACCCTAGGCAGTGTGGGGGGAGGAGATGAGGAGGGACAGGCTCGTTGGGGATGGAGTGGGAGGGTTCTGAATGTGGGGGTTGTGCGATGGTATGAAGCTGACTTGCTTTCTCCCTTCCCCAGAGATCTGCCTGCTGACTCGTGGCCGGAGAACGGCCAGTGTGCGTGCAGACACCTACTGCAGGCTCTACTCCCTATCCGTCGATCACTTCAATGAGGTGTTAGAGGAGTACCCCATGATGAGGCGAGCCTTCGAGACCGTAGCCATGGATCGGCTCAACAGGATAGGTAGGGACAGTCAACGACTTTCCAGGCCCCAGGCTGTGTGACTCTTCCCAGGCGTTGTGCTCCCCACCCCACCCCAGAGCCAGGGGCCAGTCAGCCTGTCGAGTCTGTATCACAGGAGATGAGGAGGCCATTGTGACACTGAACAGTACAGCCCAGGAACAGGTCCTTTGGCCTACAGTGTCTGTGCCTACCACAATGCCAATCCAAAATATTCCCACCTACTGTCTATATCTTTTCCTTCCCTGCTGATTAAATGCCTCTTAAACACCACTGTCAATCTGTTCCACCATCACCCTGTTCCAGGAACCCACCACTCCGTGTGTTTTAAAAAAAACTTGTGTTCCTTATCTCTGCCCCGATGAAGGGTCTTGGTCCGAAATGTCAACTCTTTATTCCTCCAATGCTCCGCGTCGTAATAGCATCACACAAACTGCAATGTTTATGCAGCACCTCTTTAATCCTACTCAACGAGGGCAATTCATGGCCCATTTAGCCCTCTTGTTTCCTTGATATTTCTCAAGGGCCCTGTCTGATTTCAGTTTCCTAAGCCTTGCATGAGCTTCCTTTACCTTTTGATTAAATATACAACATCCCTTGTCATCCATATTTCCCAAAGCTTGCCATCCTTGTCTCTCTTCTTCACAGGAACATGTTGATCCTGAATTTTGACATGCTGACCTTTAAATGACCTCCATGTCACTGTTCGAAGTAAATTTGTTATTTATCAAAGTATGCCTTAGTCACCATATACTACCTTGAGATTAATTTTCTTGCAGGCATTTACAGGAATATAGGAAAATAAAGAAATACAATAGAATTTATTAAAAATAATAAATAACAAAGACTGACAAGAAGATTTAAAAGTATGCTTCTTAAAGAGAAATTCCAGGCTGCAGACTGCAGCAATAACAGTTCAGAAGATATAATTCTAGTAGTATTGTGATTTGCCCACATAAAGTTGCCGTATATCACCAGCACCATCTTGGAAAGAATGTCAGATGCGGACTTGGCCAGAAATGGTTGTTTTCAGTCTGCTCTCCCCAGCTTCTGCCCAATATCATTGTAATTAGACTTTCCCCCAAGTCCAGTCTTATCCTCATCCATAGGAAACCTTCAAAAAATGCTCTCCCATTGAAAATTTGATGACTCCCCAAAACAATGTCTGGTATGGCCTCTTCCCTGGTTCAACTATCCATATGATTTGTCCAGCTACTAGGGCAGGCCAATAGTGTATGGTTGATGTAATGCTTTGCAGCACCACCTTAAGATCAGAGTTCGATCCCCACCAGTGTCTGTAAGGAGTTTGTGTTCTCCCTGTGACCGCGAGTTTCCTCCGGCTGCTCTGGCATTAGGGTTAGGGTTGGTGAGTTGTGGGCGTTAGGGTTAGGGTTGGTGAGTTGTGGGCATTAGTGTTAAGGTTGGTGAGTTGTGGGCGTTAGGGTTAGGGTTGGTGAGTTGTGGGCATTAGGGTTAGGGTTAGGGTTAGGGTTTGGGTTGGTGAGTTGTGGGCATTAGGGTTAGGGTTGGTGAGTTGTGGGCATTAGTGTTACGGTTGGTGAGTTGTGGGCGTTAGGGTTAGGGTTGGTGAGTTGTGGGCGTTAGGGTTTGGGTTGGTGAGTTGTGGGCATTAGGGTTAGGGTTGGTGAGTTGTGGGCATTAGGGTTAGGGTTGGTGAGTTGTGGGCATTAGGGTTAGGGTTGGTGAGTTGTGGGCATTAGGGTTAGGGTTGGTGAGTTGTGGGCATGTTGGTTAGGGTTGGTGAGTTGTGGGCATTAGGGTTAGGGTTGGTGAGTTGTGGGCATTAGGGTTAGGGTTGGTGAGTTGTGGGCATTAGGGTTAGGGTTAGGGTTTGGGTTGGTGAGTTGTGGGCATGTTGGTTAGAGTTGGTGAGTTGTGGGCATTAGGGTTAGGGTTGGTGAGTTGTGGGCATTAGGGTTAGGGTTGGTGAGTTGTGGGCATTAGTGTTAAGGTTGGTGAGTTGTGGGCGTTAGGGTTAGGGTTGGTGAGTTGTGGGCATTAGGGTTTGGGTTGGTGAGTTGTGGGCATTAGGGTTAGGGTTGGTGAGTTGTGGGCATTAGGGTTAGGGTTGGTGAGTTGTGGGCATGTTGGTTAGGGTTGGTGAGTTGTGGGCATTAGGGTTAGGGTTAGGGTTTGGGTTGGTGAGTTGTGGGCATGTTGGTTAGGGTTGGTGAGTTGTGGGCATTAGGGTTAGGGTTGGTGAGTTGTGGGCATTAGGGTTAGGGTTGGTGAGTTGTGGGCATGTTGGTTAGGGTTGGTGAGTTGTGGGCATTAGGGTTAGGGTTGGTGAGTTGTGGGCATGTTGGTTAGGGTTGGTGAGTTGTGGGCATTAGGGTTAGGGTTAGGGTTTGGGTTGGTGAGTTGTGGGCATGTTGGTTAGGGTTGATGAGTTGTGGGCATTAGGGTTAGGGTTGGTGAGTTGTGGGCATTAGGGTTAGGGTTAGGGTTTGGGTTGGTGAGTTGTGGGCATGTTGGTTAGGGTTGGTGAGTTGTGGGCATTAGGGTTAGGGTTGGTGAGTTGTGGGCATTAGGGTTAGGGTTGGTGAGTTGTGGGCATGTTGGTTAGGGTTGGTGAGTTGTGGGCATGTTGGTTAGGGTTGGTGAGTTGTGGGCATTAGTGTTAAGGTTGGTGAGTTGTGGGCGTTAGGGTTAGGGTTGGTGAGTTGTGGGCATTAGGGTTAGGGTTAGGGTTAGGGTTTGGGTTGGTGAGTTGTGGGCATTAGGGTTAGGGTTGGTGAGTTGTGGGCATTAGTGTTAAGGTTGGTGAGTTGTGGGCATTAGGGTTAGGGTTGGTGAGTTGTGGGCATTAGGGTTAGGGTTGGTGAGTTGTGGGCATTAGGGTTAGGGTTGGTGAGTTGTGGGCATGTTGGTTAGGGTTGGTGAGTTGTGGGCATTAGGGTTAGGGTTGGTGAGTTGTGGGCATGTTGGTTAGGGTTGGTGAGTTGTGGGCATTAGGGTTAGGGTTAGGGTTTGGGTTGGTGAGTTGTGGGCATGTTGGTTAGGGTTGGTGAGTTGTGGGCATTAGGGTTAGGGTTGGTGAGTTGTGGGCATTAGGGTTAGGGTTGGTGAGTTGTGGGCATTAGGGTTAGGGTTAGGGTTTGGGTTGGTGAGTTGTGGGCATTAGGGTTAGGGTTGGTGAGTTGTGGGCATTAGGGTTAGGGTTAGGGTTTGGGTTGGTGAGTTGTGGGCATGTTGGTTAGGGTTGGTGAGTTGTGGGCATTAGGGTTAGGGTTGGTGAGTTGTGGGCATTAGGGTTAGGGTTGGTGAGTTGTGGGCATGTTGGTTAGGGTTGGTGAGTTGTGGGCATGTTGGTTAGGGTTGGTGAGTTGTGGGCATTAGGGTTAGGGTTGGTGAGTTGTGGGCATTAGGGTTAGGGTTGGTGAGTTGTGGGCATGTTGGTTAGGGTTGGTGAGTTGTGGGCATGTTGGTTAGGGTTGGTGAGTTGTGGGCATTAGGGTTAGGGTTAGGGTTTGGGTTGGTGAGTTGTGGGCATGTTGGTTAGGGTTGGTGAGTTGTGGGCATGTTGGTTAGGGTTGGTGAGTTGTGGGCATTAGGGTTAGGGTTAGGGTTTGGGTTGGTGAGTTGTGGGCATGTTGGTTAGGGTTGGTGAGTTGTGGGCATGTTGGTTAGGGTTGGTGAGTTGTGGGCATTAGGGTTAGGGTTGGTGAGTTGTGGGCATTAGGGTTAGGGTTGGTGAGTTGTGGGCATGTTGGTTAGGGTTGGTGAGTTGTGGGCATGTTGGTTAGGGTTGGTGAGTTGTGGGCATGTTGGTTAGGGTTGGTGAGTTGTGGGCATTAGGGTTAGGGTTGGTGAGTTGTGGGCATTAGGGTTAGGGTTGGTGAGTTGTGGGCATGTTGGTTAGGGTTGGTGAGTTGTGGGCATGTTGGTTAGGGTTGGTGAGTTGTGGGCATTAGGGTTAGGGTTAGGGTTTGGGTTGGTGAGTTGTGGGCATGTTGGTTAGGGTTGGTGAGTTGTGGGCATTAGGGTTAGGGTTGGTGAGTTGTGGGCATTAGGGTTAGGGTTGGTGAGTTGTGGGCATGTTGGTTAGGGTTGGTGAGTTGTGGGCATGTTGGTTAGGGTTGGTGAGTTGTGGGCATTAGGGTTAGGGTTGGTGAGTTGTGGGCATTAGGGTTAGGGTTGGTGAGTTGTGGGCATGTTGGTTAGGGTTGGTGAGTTGTGGGCATGTTGGTTAGGGTTGGTGAGTTGTGGGCATTAGGGTTAGGGTTAGGGTTTGGGTTGGTGAGTTGTGGGCATGTTGGTTAGGGTTGGTGAGTTGTGGGCATGTTGGTTAGGGTTGGTGAGTTGTGGGCATTAGGGTTAGGGTTGGTGAGTTGTGGGCATTAGGGTTAGGGTTGGTGAGTTGTGGGCATGTTGGTTAGGGTTGGTGAGTTGTGGGCATTAGGGTTAGGGTTGGTGAGTTGTGGGCATGTTGGTTAGGGTTGGTGAGTTGTGGGCATTAGGGTTAGGGTTGGTGAGTTGTGGGCATGTTGGTTAGGGTTGGTGAGTTGTGGGCATTAGGGTTAGGGTTAGGGTTTGGGTTGGTGAGTTGTGGGCATTAGGGTTAGGGTTGGTGAGTTGTGGGCATTAGGGTTGGTGAGTTGTGGGCATTAGGGTTAGGGTTGGTGAGTTGTGGGCATTAGGGTTAAGGTTGGTGAGTTGTGGGCATTAGGGTTAGGGTTGGTGAGTTGTGGGCATTAGGGTTAGGGTTAGGGTTGGTGAGTTGTGGGCATTAGGGTTAGGGTTAGGGTTGGTGAGTTGTGGGCATTAGGGTTAAGGTTGGTGAGTTGTGGGCATTAGGGTTAGGGTTGGTGAGTTGTGGGCATTAGGGTTAAGGTTGGTGAGTTGTGGGCATTAGGGTTAGGGTTGGTGAGTTGTGGGCATTAGGGTTAGGGTTAGGGTTGGTGAGTTGTGGGCATGTTGGTTAGGGTTGGTGAGTTGTGGGCATTAGGGTTAGGGTTGGTGAGTTGTGGGCATTAGGGTTAGGGTTGGTGAGTTGTGGGCATGTTGGTTAGGGTTGGTGAGTTGTGGGCATTAGGGTTAAGGTTGGTGAGTTGTGGGCATTAGGGTTAGGGTTGGTGAGTTGTGGGCATTAGGGTTAAGGTTGGTGAGTTGTGGGCATGTTGGTTAGGGTTGGTGAGTTGTGGGCATTAGGGTTAAGGTTGGTGAGTTGTGGGCATTAGGGTTAGGGTTAGGGTTAGGGTTAGGGTTGGTGAGTTGTGGGCATTAGGGTTAAGGTTGGTGAGTTGTGGGCATTAGGGTTAGGGTTAGGGTTGGTGAGTTGTGGGCATTAGGGTTAGGGTTGGTGAGTTGTGGGCATTAGGGTTAAGGTTGGTGAGTTGTGGGCATTAGTGTTAAGGTTGGTGAGTTGTGGGCGTTAGGGTTAGGGTTGGTGAGTTGTGGGCATTAGGGTTTGGGTTGGTGAGTTGTGGGCATTAGGGTTAGGGTTGGTGAGTTGTGGGCATTAGGGTTAGGGTTGGTGAGTTGTGGGCATTAGGGTTAGGGTTGGTGAGTTGTGGGCATGTTGGTTAGGGTTGGTGAGTTGTGGGCATTAGGGTTAGGGTTGGTGAGTTGTGGGCATTAGGGTTAGGGTTGGTGAGTTGTGGGCATTAGGGTTAGGGTTAGGGTTTGGGTTGGTGAGTTGTGGGCATGTTGGTTAGAGTTGGTGAGTTGTGGGCATTAGGGTTAGGGTTGGTGAGTTGTGGGCATTAGGGTTAGGGTTGGTAAGTTGTGGGCATTAGGGTTAGGGTTGGTGAGTTGTGGGCATTAGTGTTAAGGTTGGTGAGTTGTGGGCGTTAGGGTTAGGGTTGGTGAGTTGTGGGCATTAGGGTTTGGGTTGGTGAGTTGTGGGCATTAGGGTTAGGGTTGGTGAGTTGTGGGCATTAGGGTTAGGGTTGGTGAGTTGTGGGCATGTTGGTTAGGGTTGGTGAGTTGTGGGCATTAGGGTTAGGGTTGGTGAGTTGTGGGCATGTTGGTTAGGGTTGGTGAGTTGTGGGCATTAGGGTTAGGGTTAGGGTTTGGGTTGGTGAGTTGTGGGCATGTTGGTTAGGGTTGGTGAGTTGTGGGCATTAGGGTTAGGGTTGGTGAGTTGTGGGCATTAGGGTTAGGGTTGGTGAGTTGTGGGCATTAGGGTTAGGGTTGGTGAGTTGTGGGCATTAGGGTTAGGGTTAGGGTTTGGGTTGGTGAGTTGTGGGCATGTTGGTTAGGGTTGGTGAGTTGTGGGCATTAGGGTTAGGGTTGGTGAGTTGTGGGCATTAGGGTTAGGGTTGGTGAGTTGTGGGCATGTTGGTTAGGGTTGGTGAGTTGTGGGCGTTAGGGTTAGGGTTGGTGAGTTGTGGGCATTAGTGTTAAGGTTGGTGAGTTGTGGGCGTTAGGGTTAGGGTTGGTGAGTTGTGGGCATTAGGGTTAGGGTTGGTGAGTTGTGGGCATTAGGGTTAGGGTTGGTGAGTTGTGGGCATGTTGGTTAGGGTTGGTGAGTTGTGGGCATTAGGGTTAGGGTTGGTGAGTTGTGGGCATTAGGGTTAGGGTTGGTGAGTTGTGGGCATTAGGGTTAGGGTTAGGGTTTGGGTTGGTGAGTTGTGGGCATGTTGGTTAGAGTTGGTGAGTTGTGGGCATTAGGGTTAGGGTTGGTGAGTTGTGGGCATTAGGGTTAGGGTTGGTGAGTTGTGGGCATTAGTGTTAAGGTTGGTGAGTTGTGGGCGTTAGGGTTAGGGTTGGTGAGTTGTGGGCATTAGGGTTTGGGTTGGAGAGTTGTGGGCATTAGGGTTAGGGTTGGTGAGTTGTGGGCATTAGGGTTAGGGTTGGTGAGTTGTGGGCATTAGGGTTAGGGTTGGTGAGTTGTGGGCATGTTGGTTAGGGTTGGTGAGTTGTGGGCATTAGGGTTAGGGTTGGTGAGTTGTGGGCATGTTGGTTAGGGTTGGTGAGTTGTGGGCATTAGGGTTAGGGTTAGGGTTTGGGTTGGTGAGTTGTGGGCATGTTGGTTAGGGTTGGTGAGTTGTGGGCATTAGGGTTAGGGTTGGTGAGTTGTGGGCATTAGGGTTAGGGTTGGTGAGTTGTGGGCATTAGGGTTAGGGTTAGGGTTTGGGTTGGTGAGTTGTGGGCATGTTGGTTAGGGTTGGTGAGTTGTGGGCATTAGGGTTAGGGTTGGTGAGTTGTGGGCATGTTGGTTAGGGTTGGTGAGTTGTGGGCATGTTGGTTAGGGTTGGTGAGTTGTGGGCGTTAGGGTTAGGGTTGGTGAGTTGTGGGCATTAGTGTTAAGGTTGGTGAGTTGTGGGCGTTAGGGTTAGGGTTGGTGAGTTGTGGGCATGTTGGTTAGGGTTGGTGAGTTGTGGGCATGTTGGTTAGGGTTGGTGAGTTGTGGCCATTAGGGTTAGGGTTGGTGAGTTGTGGGCATTAGGGTTAGGGTTGGTGAGTTGTGGGCATGTTGGTTAGGGTTGGTGAGTTGTGGGCATTAGGGTTAGGGTTGGTGAGTTGTGGGCATGTTGGTTAGGGTTGGTGAGTTGTGGGCATTAGGGTTAGGGTTGGTGAGTTGTGGGCATGTTGGTTAGGGTTGGTGAGATGTGGGCATTAGGGTTAGGGTTGGTGAGTTGTGGGCATTAGGGTTAGGGTTGGTGAGTTGTGGGCATTAGGGTTAGGGTTAGGGTTTGGGTTGGTGAGTTGTGGGCATGTTGGTTAGGGTTGGTGAGTTGTGGGCATTAGGGTTAGGGTTGGTGAGTTGTGGGCATGTTGGTTAGGGTTGGTGAGTTGTGGGCATGTTGGTTAGGGTTGGTGAGTTGTGGGCATTAGGGTTAGGGTTGGTGAGTTGTGGGCATGTTGGTTAGGGTTGGTGAGTTGTGGGCATGTTGGTTAGGGTTGGTGAGTTGTGGGCATTAGGGTTAGGGTTAGTGTTTGGGTTGGTGAGTTGTGGGCATGTTGGTTAGGGTTGGTGAGTTGTGGGCATGTTGGTTAGGGTTGGTGAGTTGTGGGCATTAGGGTTAGGGTTAGGGTTTGGGTTGGTGAGTTGTGGGCATGTTGGTTAGGGTTGGTGAGTTGTGGGCATGTTGGTTAGGGTTGGTGAGTTGTGGGCATTAGGGTTAGGGTTGGTGAGTTGTGGGCATTAGGGTTAGGGTTGGTGAGTTGTGGGCATGTTGGTTAGGGTTGGTGAGTTGTGGGCATGTTGGTTAGGGTTGGTGAGTTGTGGGCATGTTGGTTAGGGTTGGTGAGTTGTGGGCATGTTGGTTAGGGTTGGTGAGTTGTGGGCATTAGGGTTAGGGTTGGTGAGTTGTGGGCATTAGGGTTAGGGTTGGTGAGTTGTGGGCATGTTGGTTAGGGTTGGTGAGTTGTGGGCATGTTGGTTAGGGTTGGTGAGTTGTGGGCATTAGGGTTAGGGTTAGGGTTTGGGTTGGTGAGTTGTGGGCATGTTGGTTAGGGTTGGTGAGTTGTGGGCATTAGGGTTAGGGTTGGTGAGTTGTGGGCATTAGGGTTAGGGTTGGTGAGTTGTGGGCATGTTGGTTAGGGTTGGTGAGTTGTGGGCATGTTGGTTAGGGTTGGTGAGTTGTGGGCATTAGGGTTAGGGTTGGTGAGTTGTGGGCATTAGGGTTAGGGTTGGTGAGTTGTGGGCATGTTGGTTAGGGTTGGTGAGTTGTGGGCATGTTGGTTAGGGTTGGTGAGTTGTGGGCATTAGGGTTAGGGTTAGGGTTTGGGTTGGTGAGTTGTGGGCATGTTGGTTAGGGTTGGTGAGTTGTGGGCATGTTGGTTAGGGTTGGTGAGTTGTGGGCATTAGGGTTAGGGTTAGGGTTTGGGTTGGTGAGTTGTGGGCATGTTGGTTAGGGTTGGTGAGTTGTGGGCATTAGGGTTAGGGTTGGTGAGTTGTGGGCATTAGGGTTAGGGTTGGTGAGTTGTGGGCATGTTGGTTAGGGTTGGTGAGTTGTGGGCATTAGGGTTAGGGTTGGTGAGTTGTGGGCATGTTGGTTAGGGTTGGTGAGTTGTGGGCATTAGGGTTAGGGTTGGTGAGTTGTGGGCATGTTGGTTAGGGTTGGTGAGTTGTGGGCATTAGGGTTAGGGTTAGGGTTTGGGTTGGTGAGTTGTGGGCATTAGGGTTAGGGTTGGTGAGTTGTGGGCATTAGGGTTGGTGAGTTGTGCGCATTAGGGTTAGGGTTGGTGAGTTGTGGGCATTAGGGTTAAGGTTGGTGAGTTGTGGGCATTAGGGTTAGGGTTGGTGAGTTGTGGGCATTAGGGTTAGGGTTAGGGTTGGTGAGTTGTGGGCATTAGGGTTAAGGTTGGTGAGTTGTGGGCATTAGGGTTAGGGTTGGTGAGTTGTGGGCATTAGGGTTAAGGTTGGTGAGTTGTGGGCATTAGGGTTAGGGTTGGTGAGTTGTGGGCATTAGGGTTAGGGTTAGGGTTGGTGAGTTGTGGGCATGTTGGTTAGGGTTGGTGAGTTGTGGGCATTAGGGTTAGGGTTGGTGAGTTGTGGGCATTAGGGTTAGGGTTGGTGAGTTGTGGGCATGTTGGTTAGGGTTGGTGAGTTGTGGGCATTAGGGTTAAGGTTGGTGAGTTGTGGGCATTAGGGTTAGGGTTGGTGAGTTGTGGGCATTAGGGTTAAGGTTGGTGAGTTGTGGGCATGTTGGTTAGGGTTGGTGAGTTGTGGGCATTAGGGTTAAGGTTGGTGAGTTGTGGGCATTAGGGTTAGGGTTAGGGTTAGGGTTAGGGTTGGTGAGTTGTGGGCATTAGGGTTAAGGTTGGTGAGTTGTGGGCAGTAGGGTTAGGGTTAGGGTTGGTGAGTTGTGGGCATTAGGGTTAGGGTTGGTGAGTTGTGGGCATTAGGGTTAAGGTTGGTGAGTTGTGGGCATTAGTGTTAAGGTTGGTGAGTTGTGGGCGTTAGGGTTAGGGTTGGTGAGTTGTGGGCATTAGGGTTTGGGTTGGTGAGTTGTGGGCATTAGGGTTAGGGTTGGTGAGTTGTGGGCATTAGGGTTAGGGTTGGTGAGTTGTGGGCATTAGGGTTAGGGTTGGTGAGTTGTGGGCATGTTGGTTAGGGTTGGTGTGTTGTGGGCATTAGGGTTAGGGTTGGTGAGTTGTGGGCATTAGGGTTAGGGTTGGTGAGTTGTGGGCATTAGGGTTAGGGTTAGGGTTTGGGTTGGTGAGTTGTGGGCATGTTGGTTAGAGTTGGTGAGTTGTGGGCATTAGGGTTAGGGTTGGTGAGTTGTGGGCATTAGGGTTAGGGTTGGTGAGTTGTGGGCATTAGGGTTAGGGTTGGTGAGTTGTGGGCATTAGTGTTAAGGTTGGTGAGTTGTGGGCGTTAGGGTTAGGGTTGGTGAGTTGTGGGCATTAGGGTTTGGGTTGGTGAGTTGTGGGCATTAGGGTTAGGGTTGGTGAGTTGTGGGCATTAGGGTTAGGGTTGGTGAGTTGTGGGCATTAGGGTTAGGGTTGGTGAGTTGTGGGCATGTTGGTTAGGGTTGGTGAGTTGTGGGCATTAGGGTTAGGGTTGGTGAGTTGTGGGCATGTTGGTTAGGGTTGGTGAGTTGTGGGCATTAGGGTTAGGGTTAGGGTTTGGGTTGGTGAGTTGTGGGCATGTTGGTTAGGGTTGGTGAGTTGTGGGCATTAGGGTTAGGGTTGGTGAGTTGTGGGCATTAGCGTTAGGGTTGGTGAGTTGTGGGCATTAGGGTTAGGGTTGGTGAGTTGTGGGCATTAGGGTTAGGGTTAGGGTTTGGGTTGGTGAGTTGTGGGCATGTTGGTTAGGGTTGGTGAGTTGTGGGCATTAGGGTTAGGGTTGGTGAGTTGTGGGCATTAGGGTTAGGGTTGGTGAGTTGTGGGCATGTTGGTTAGGGTTGGTGAGTTGTGGGCATGTTGGTTAGGGTTGGTGAGTTGTGGGCGTTAGGGTTAGGGTTGGTGAGTTGTGGGCATTAGTGTTAAGGTTGGTGAGTTGTGGGCGTTAGGGTTAGGGTTGGTGAGTTGTGGGCATTAGGGTTAGGGTTGGTGAGTTGTGGGCATTAGGGTTAGGGTTGGTGAGTTGTGGGCATTAGGGTTAGGGTTGGTGAGTTGTGGGCATTAGGGTTAGGGTTGGTGAGTTGTGGGCATGTTGGTTAGGGTTGGTGAGTTGTGGGCATTAGGGTTAGGGTTGGTGAGTTGTGGGCATTAGGGTTAGGGTTGGTGAGTTGTGGGCATTAGGGTTAGGGTTAGGGTTTGGGTTGGTGAGTTGTGGGCATGTTGGTTAGAGTTGGTGAGTTGTGGGCATTAGGGTTAGGGTTGGTGAGTTGTGGGCATTAGGGTTAGGGTTGGTGAGTTGTGGGCATTAGGGTTAGGGTTGGTGAGTTGTGGGCATTAGTGTTAAGGTTGGTGAGTTGTGGGCGTTAGGGTTAGGGTTGGTGAGTTGTGGGCATTAGGGTTTGGGTTGGAGAGTTGTGGGCATTAGGGTTAGGGTTGGTGAGTTGTGGGCATTAGGGTTAGGGTTGGTGAGTTGTGGGCATTAGGGTTAGGGTTGGTGAGTTGTGGGCATGTTGGTTAGGGTTGGTGAGTTGTGGGCATTAGGGTTAGGGTTGGTGAGTTGTGGGCATGTTGGTTAGGGTTGGTGAGTTGTGGGCATTAGGGTTAGGGTTAGGGTTTGGGTTGGTGAGTTGTGGGCATGTTGGTTAGGGTTGGTGAGTTGTGGGCATTAGGGTTAGGGTTGGTGAGTTGTGGGCATTAGGGTTAGGGTTGGTGAGTTGTGGGCATTAGGGTTAGGGTTAGGGTTTGGGTTGGTGAGTTGTGGGCATGTTGGTTAGGGTTGGTGAGTTGTGGGCATTAGGGTTAGGGTTGGTGAGTTGTGGGCATGTTGGTTAGGGTTGGTGAGTTGTGGGCATGTTGGTTAGGGTTGGTGAGTTGTGGGCGTTAGGGTTAGGGTTGGTGAGTTGTGGGCATTAGTGTTAAGGTTGGTGAGTTGTGGGCGTTAGGGTTAGGGTTGGTGAGTTGTGGGCATTAGGGTTAGGGTTAGGGTTAGGGTTTGAGTTGGTGAGTTGTGGGCATTAGGGTTAGGGTTGGTGAGTTGTGGGCATTAGTGTTAAGGTTGGTGAGTTGTGGGCGTTAGGGTTAGGGTTGGTGAGTTGTGGGCATTAGGGTTTGGGTTGGTGAGTTGTGGGCATTAGGGTTAGGGTTGGTGAGTTGTGGGCATTAGGGTTAGGGTTGGTGAGTTGTGGGCATTAGGGTTAGGGTTGGTGAGTTGTGGGCATGTTGGTTAGGGTTGGTGAGTTGTGGGCATTAGGGTTAGGGTTGGTGAGTTGCGGGCATTAGGGTTAGGGTTGGTGAGTTGTGGGCATTAGGGTTAGGGTTAGGGTTTGGGTTGGTGAGTTGTGGGCATGTTGGTTAGAGTTGGTGAGTTGTGGGCATGTTGGTTAGGGTTGGTGAGTTGTGGGCATTAGGGTTAGGGTTGGTGAGTTGTGGGCATTAGTGTTAAGGTTGGTGAGTTGTGGGCGTTAGGGTTAGGGTTGGTGAGTTGTGGGCATTAGGGTTTGGGTTGGTGAGTTGTGGGCATTAGGGTTAGGGTTGGTGAGTTGTGGGCATTAGGGTTAGGGTTGGTGAGTTGTGGGCATTAGGGTTAGGGTTGGTGAGTTGTGGGCATGTTGGTTAGGGTTGGTGAGTTGTGGGCATTAGGGTTA
>NC_133134.1:80397242-80402242 GCF_048418815.1 Hemitrygon akajei
TGCAGATTTCGTCGAGCTGGGTTCCTCATATCTATTGCCCAATGTGTACAAAATTCTGCTCTTCAGAGCTTAGTTAACCTTTCGCCTTCAACTTTCAAACTACTTCCTCTAGTTTTTGATTCCCCAACCCTGGAATAAAGATGGTTCACCTTAACTATGCCCCTCTGATGAGATCACCCCCTCAGTCTCCTACACTCCAAGGAGTAAAGGCCCAGCCTGTCTAACCTTTCCCTCGGGATTTTGTAAATCTTGTTTTTTTTTTGGGATGAATTTAAACTTTTTGTTGCTTCTTACATCTATGCATGAAGTCTAAGGTCCCACAACTTCTCTCCAACCGTTTGGTTCTTGAACCATCCTGTGTAATCCTTATTGCCTGAGTTCAGCAACACTTTGCACTGAAATGGACTTTGTTTTTGTTCAAATTGTGTTCTTTCTTGTAAAGGTTGTTCACATTTTTCTTGTGAGCTTATCTGATAATACGTGCCCATGATGCTAAATTTTTCATTGTGTGTACGACAATAAACTTGTCTGTATGATATCGTACCAGATTGTGATGATGATAGTTAGTCACTGTTCATTCCCTTCTTGAGTGTTGACCACTACGCTTCTCATAGCCACCTCTCAGAAACTCTGCCTGTGTTCTCTCCTTCTCTCCCTACTTATCCTCACCTCAACCCTTCGCTCCCTCTCCTTCTCTTCCCCTGTCCTCATCCTCCTCTCCCCTTTCTCCCTCCTTAACCCCTCTCCCATTCCATCTACTTTCCCTGCTCCTCCTCAAACCCACTCTCTCCTTCACCCTTCCTTCCATCTTCTATTTCTCCCTCCCTCCCCTCCTCTCCTTCCTCCCTACCCACTCTCCACACCTCCTCTCTTTCCCCCTCCCCACTACTCCCATCTACCCTAGGCAAGAAGAATTCGGTGCTGCTGCGCAAGGGAGCAGAAGGCTCCAACTCGGGCTCCATCAACCACCGGGACAACGAGATCATCCAGCAGATAGTCAAGCACGACCGGGACATGGCGCATAGCATGCAAGAGCGCCAGCTGATGAATGCGGCACAGGAGCTGCGTGGCAAGCCGCTCATCTGGGCACCACTGGTGCATGCCCCACTTCAAACGGCCGCTGCCACCACCTCGGTCGCCATTGCCCTCACCCACCAGCACAACCTGCCCGCTGCCATCTTCCTACCCCCGGCCCCGCTCCCCGTTGACAGTGCACAGCCCAAGCAACCTCGCCGGCCCCCGCAGCAGACCCCGTCAGCAGGCTCCCCAGGGCCCGACGCCCCGAAGGCCCGGCAGCCACGAGCCCCCTCGGGCTCGGCCTCCTTGCTGCAACAGGTGGGGGGCAGCAGCCCGGCCCACAGCCCCCTCTCTGCCAAAACCTTCCACTATAGCCTGTCCAGGGTGGCCGGTGTCCCCGGGCAGGCTCCAGCCGCTTCGCCGAGCCTCACTGCCCAGCAGCCGAGCCAAAGGACTGGAGGCCAGGGCCTGAGCCAGGGAACCCGACCCCTTTCTGCTTCCCAGCCTGCCCTGCCTCACAAGGCCTCCTCACTCCCGGCCGACCGGGAGCCAGCTCCCTTGGCCCGCAAGTCGGCGGGCAACATTGCCCAGCTCTCTTCTGCCTCCGTCTCTGCCCTGCTGGGCCGTGTTGGCGGCCCAGGGGCCCGTGGCGGGCCGACGGTCAAGGAATCGGGACCAGGTCGGAAAGGCTCGGTTACCTTCAGCTCAGAGCCCGACGCGGAGATCCCCAAACTGCCATCCAACATGTAGGGGGAGGGGGGAGGGAGGACAGGGAGCTGCCCCAGAGGGGCGAACGGGACTGTCGGCGGGAGATGTTCTCGCCTCCCAACCGAAGCACCATACACTGGGCCCAGGAGCCGGTCCTCCCATCCTGGAGAGGAGACCAGAGGGAGGAGAAATAGAAGGAGAAAGGAGAGATGGAAGGAGAAAGAGGGGGAAGAATAGAAGAAAGAGAAAGGGGAAGAAATAGAAAGAGTAGGGATAGAAGGAGAAAGGGGATAGGGAGAGAGAGGAACAATAAATACAGAGATAAGGAGGGACAGAAAGAAGTAAAGGAGAGAGAGGATGAGGAGTGTGGTGATAGAGTGATAACTGGGCGTGGGTGTAGGTGGGGGCGAGGAGTTCCCCACGCAGACATTCTACGTCCAGCCGGTGTCTGGTGCTGCAACCAGATAGTGAGAAGCCCTCGGGAGGGGCAGTCCTGGTGATTTCCCCCTTCACCGTCCTGGGCTGAATGCGGTGGGCCAGAGCCCTTCTTCTCCCAGGACCGGGTGGTGGGAGGTGGAGTCCCAGTCTCTGCTGGTACCGACTGTCCCCTCCCAACGGGCTTTGGTTGGCGAGAGGGGCTTCCAACCAACATGTGTGTGCCTGTGTGTGTGCGTGCGTGTGTGCGTGCGTGTGTGTGTGTATGTGTGTGTGTGTGTGGGTGTGTGTGTGTGTGTGTGGGTGTGTGTGGCGTGTTGTATACCGTGATGTCTGTGTTCGGTGATTGTGTTGTCTGTAGATAGACTCTAACGTGTGTCTGCCTGCAGACTCCTTCCTTGCCCCTTTTCCGGGGTAGGGTCCACAGTCGTCTCCCAAAACACCATCCCCACCCCCATTCCCTCTACAGGCTGTGAGTTTACTGCCCTGGTTCACCCTGGAATCACCTTCAAGCTGCCGGTCAGTGGGTCCAACAGGAAGCAGTGACCGAGCCACGGGAGGCTGTGCCCGGCCAGTTGAAAGGGTCTGATGTCAGCCGGGGGCAGTGAGAGAGCTTCGGGTAGGGTGAGAGACGGCTTGTGGCTCAAGTAAGGCAGAACAGGGTGCAGGGAGCTCGAGGGAAAACTTGTCCACAGCTGCTGGTAAAACATCCACACACACACACATGCACAGGCACTGACAGACAGACAGACACAGAGGCACTGACAGACAGACAGACAGACAAGACACACACACACACACACACACACACGCACTGACAGACAGACAAGACACACACACACACACACACACACGCACTGACAGACAGACAAGACACACACACACACACACACACGCACTGACAGACAGACAAGACACACACACACACACACACACACGCACTGACAGACAGACAAGACACAAACACACACACACACGCACTGACAGACAGACAGACAAGACACACACACACACGCACTGACAGACAGACAAGACACACACACACACACACACACACAGACAGACAGACAGACAAGACACACACACACACACACACACACAGACAGACAGACAGACAGACACACACACACACACACACACACACAGGCACTGACAGACAGACAGACACAGAGGCACTGACAGACAGACAGACAGACAAGACACACACACACACGCACTGACAGACAGACAAGACACACACACACTGACAGACAGACAGACACACACACACACACACACACACACACACACACACACAGGCACTGACAGACAGACGGACTGACGGACAGACAGACAGAAACACACACACATACACACGCGCACAGAGGCACTGACAGACACAAACAAGAGAAAATCTGCAGATGCTGGAAATCCAAGCAATACACCCAAAATGCTGAAGGAACTCAGCAGGCCAGGCAGCACCTTCAGAAAAGAGTACTATCAGTGTTTCAGGCCGAGACACTAGCAGAACTGACAGACACAGTGAACCAGACAAACACATGTATACAGTCACACACACATGCAGTAACACACAAACTTACATAGAAACAGTATCACACACGTACACGGACACACATA
Organism: Hemitrygon akajei; assembly: GCF_048418815.1. Taxonomy (NCBI): domain Eukaryota; kingdom Metazoa; phylum Chordata; class Chondrichthyes; order Myliobatiformes; family Dasyatidae; genus Hemitrygon; species Hemitrygon akajei. The sequence goes on from NC_133134.1 coordinate 80,401,020, forward strand.
TCGACAGGCAATACACAGCCCACACACAGTCTCAATGAGAGCATACTAACTGGAAGGCTTGTACACACAGACACATGTACATCACACACCAGTGCTTTGGACGAGCTATCAGAGACAGGTACACACATATGTTCACGTACATATACACAGATGTGACTCCCTGGCCTGATGAACTGTTAACCGGCAAAGGCTGCAACTCGATTGAACACACACAAAAAGATAACAATCTGGTGGAGAAACTCAGTAGGCCAAGCAGCATCTGTAGAGGGAATGGGATGGAATGGTTGACTTGCCAGGTGGAGACACTCACTCCTGACCCATTGAGGGCCTCCAGATGTTTGTTTGTTTGTTTTTCACTCGTTCCAGCTTCCAGTCTCTTGGGAATCCAGAAACCTTGCTTTGATTCGATGGGGGTCCAAGCCCTCTAGGCTGTGCCCACAGCAAAAAAAACACTGGTTCCAAAAAGATTGGCGTGGTACCAAGATAAGACAACTCTCAGTCCAGGAGACGTGACAGACTGCTTTGTAGGCATGGAGAGCACGAAAGGCTCACCTTGTACCCTTCCCCTGGCTGTGAAACAGCTAGATTCCCCACCTTGTGGACCCCAACCCCAGTCACAGTCTTTAAGTTGGCAAATCCTTCAGAGGTCAAAATCCTTCCTCCCCCACCCACCCCCCACCAACATGGATGTGCCCTATAGCCCGGGGGGTTTAAGAGGATGGGGTGGTGGAGAAAAGAGGGAAGAACGGGATGGGAGAGAGGAGACCCATTATGGAGGAGTTATATTCGAGAGTTATTTAGCCTCTGGGAATTGCTAACGGTGAACTGTTTCAGGATGGGCACAGCCACCTCACTTAGGGTCTACCCAGGTGACAAAGCCTCAGGGTGAGGTAGCCAATGGGTGGTTTTGGGGTCTAACTGGGAACAAGATCCCAGCCACCCCAGGCATGGTCACTCATGTGCATTAATGCCCCCTCCCTCCCCACCCCAAACATTCTCCCTGGCGCACACACGTTTTTTTTTAATGTTTAATCTTTCTGTGTACATAGCTGGTAGGGTTCATACTGCAGGGGAGATTTTTTTTATTTTACCTGTTGTATATAATTGATTCAGAAATTTAAAAACAGATCTTTGTAACAGCAAAACCATGTAAATAAACACAAAAGCGCCCAGTACGCCTGATTCACGAAATTCCACTGCAGTCTGAAGTGGGAGAGGACATG
>NC_133134.1:80407242-80450735 GCF_048418815.1 Hemitrygon akajei
TGAAACTCCCTCCACACCGTCCCATCACACACTCCCGGGGTCAGACACACAGTGAAGCTACCTCCGCACCGCCCCATCACACACTCCCGGGGTCAGACACAGAGCGAAACTCCCTCCGCACCGTTCCATCACACACTCCCGGGGTCAGACACACAGTGAAACTCCCTCCGCACCGTCCCATCACACACTCCCGGGGTCAGACACACAGTGAAACTCCCTCCGCACCGTCCCATCACACACTCCCGGGGTCAGACACACAGTGAAGCTCCCTCCGCATCGCCCCAACACACTCCCGGGGTCAGACACAGAGTGAAGTTCCCTCTACACCACCCCATCACACACTCCCGGGGTCAACAAAGAGTAAAGCTCCCTCCGCACCACCCCATCACACACTCCCGGGGTCAGATATAGAGTGAAGCTCCCTCCGGACCGCCCCATCACACACTCCCGGGGTCAGACACAGAGTGAAGCTCCCTCCGCATCGCCCCATCACACACTCCCGGGGTCGGACACAGAGTGAAACTCCCACTGCACTGCCCCATCACACACTCCCGGGGTCAGATATAGAGTGAAATTCCCTCCACACCGTCCCATCACACACTCCCGGGGTCAGACACACAGTGAAGCTCCCTCCGCATCGCCACAACACACTCCCGGGGTCAGACACACAGTGAAGTTCCCTCTACACCACCCCATCACACACTCCCGGGGTCGGACACAGAGTGAAACTCCCTCTGCACTGCCCCATCACACACTCCCGGGGTCAGACACACAGTGAAGCTGCCTCCACACCGTCCCATCACACAGTCCCGGGGTCAGACACAGAGTGAAGCTCCCTCCGCACCGTCCCATCACACACTCCCGGGGTCAACAAAGAGTAAAGCTCCCTCTGCACCACCCCATCACACACTCCCGGGGTCAGACACACAGTGAAGCTACCTCCGCACCGCCCCATCACACACTCCCGGGGTCAGATATAGAGTGAAATTCCCTCCACACCGTCCCATCACACACTCCCGGGGTCAGACACACAGTGAAGCTCCCTCCGCATCGCCCCAACACACTCCCGGGGTCAGACACAGAGTGAAGTTCCCTCTACACCACCCCATCACACACTCCCGGGGTCAACAAAGAGTAAAGCTCCCTCCGCACCACCCCATCACACACTCCCGGGGTCAGATATAGAGTGAAGCTCCCTCCGGACCGCCCCATCACACACTCCCGGGGTCAGACACAGAGTGAAGCTCCCTCCGCATCGCCCCATCACACACTCCCGGGGTCGGACACAGAGTGAAGCTCCCACTGCACTGCCCCATCACACACTCCCGGGGTCAGATATAGAGTGAATTTCCCTCCACACCGTCCCATCACACACTCCCGGGGTCAGACACACAGTGAAGCTCCCTCCGCATCGCCCCAACACACTCCCGGGGTCAGACACAGAGTGAAGTTCCCTCCACACCGCCCCATCACACACTCCCGGGGTCAGACACAGAGTGAAGCTCCCTCCGCATCGCCCCATCACACACTCCCGGGGTCGGACACAGAGTGAAACTCCCACTGCACTGCCCCATCACACACTCCCGGGGTCAGATATAGAGTGAAATTCCCTCCACACCGTCCCATCACACACTCCCGGGGTCAGACACACAGTGAAGCTTCCTCCGCATCGCCCCAACACACTCCCGGGGTCAGACACAGAGTGAAGTTCCCTCTACACCACCCCATCACACACTCCCGGGGTCGGACACAGAGTGAAACTCCCTCTGCACTGCCCCATCACACACTCCCGGGGTCAGACACACAGTGAAGCTGCCTCCACAACGTCCCATCACACAGTCCCGGGGTCAGACACAGAGTGAAGCTCCCTCCGCACCGTCCCATCACACACTCCCGGGGTCAACAAAGAGTAAAGCTCCCTCTGCACCACCCCATCACACACTCCCGGGGTCAGAGACACAGTGAAGCTCCCTCCACACCGTCCCATCACACACTCCCGGGGTCAGACACAGAGTGAAACTCCCTCTGCACTGCCCCATCACACACTCCCGGGGTCAGACACAGAGTGAAGCTCCCTCCACACGGTCACATCACACACTCCCGGGGTCAGACACACAGTGAAGCTACCTCCGCACCGCCCCATGACACACTCCCGGGGTCAGACACAGAGTGAAGCTCCCTCTACACCACCCCATCACACACTCCTGGGGTCAGACACACAGTGAAGCTACCTCCGCACCACCCCATCACACACTCCCAGGGTCAGACACAGAGTGAAACTCCCTCCACACCGTCCCATCACACACTCCCGGGGTCAGACACACAGTGAAGCTAACTCCGCACCGTCCCATCACACACTCCCGGGGTCAGACACAGAGCGAAACTCCCTCCGCACCGTTCCATCACACACTCCCGGGGTCAGACACACAGTGAAACTCCCTCCACACCGTCCCATCACACACTCCCGGGGTCAGACACACAGAGTGAAGCTCCCTCCGCACCGCCCCATCACACACTCCCGGGGTCAGACACACAGTGAAACTCCCTCTACACCGCCCCATCACACACTCCCGGGGTCAGACACACAGTGAAGCTCCCTCCGCACCGCCCCATCACACACTCCCGGGGTCAGACACAGAGTGAAGCTCCCTCCGCATCGCCCCATCACACACTCCCGGGGTCGGACACAGAGTGAAACTCCCACTGCACTGCCCCATCACACACTCCCGGGGTCAGATATAGAGTGAAATTCCCTCCACACCGTCCCATCACACACTCCCGGGGTCAGACACACAGTGAAGCTCCCTCCGCATCGCCCCAACACACTCCCGGGGTCAGACACAGAGTGAAGTTCCCTCTACACCACCCCATCACACACTCCCGGGGTCAACAAAGAGTAAAGCTCCCTCCGCACCACCCCATCACACACTCCCGGGGTCAGATATAGAGTGAAGCTCCCTCCGGACCGCCCCATCACACACTCCCGGGGTCAGACACAGAGTGAAGCTCCCTCCGCATCGCCCCATCACACACTCCCGGGGTCGGACACAGAGTGAAACTCCCACTGCACTGCCCCATCACACACTCCCGGGGTCAGATATAGAGTGAAATTCCCTCCACACCGTCCCATCACACACTCCCGGGGTCAGACACACAGTGAAGCTCCCTCCGCATCGCCCCAACACACTCCCGGGGTCAGACACAGAGTGAAGTTCCCTCTACACCACCCCATCACACACTCCCGGGGTCGGACACAGAGTGAAACTCCCTCTGCACTGCCCCATCACACACTCCCGGGGTCAGACACACAGTGAAGCTCCCTCCGCACCGCCCCATCACACACTCCCGGGGTCAGACATACAGAGTGAAGCTCCCTCCACACCGCCCCATCACACACTCCCGGGGTCGGACACAGAGTGAAACTCCCTCTGCACTGCCCCATCACACACTCCCGGGGTCAGACACACAGTGAAGCTACCTCCGCACCGCCCCATCACACACTCCTGGGGTCAGACACACAGTGAAGCTCCCTCCGCATCGCCACAACACACTCCCGGGGTCGGACACAGAGTGAAACTCCCTCTGCACTGCCCCATCACACACTCCCGGGGTCAGACACACAGTGAAGCTGCCTCCACACCGTCCCATCACACAGTCCCGGGGTCAGACACAGAGTGAAGCTCCCTCCGCACCGTCCCATCACACACTCCCGGGGTCAACAAAGAGTAAAGCTCCCTCTGCACCACCCCATCACACACTCCCGGGGTCAGACACACAGTGAAGCTCCCTCCACACCGTCCCATCACACACTCCCGGGGTCGGACACACAGTGAAGCTCCCTCCGCACCGCCCCATCACACACTCCCGGGGTCAGATATAGAGTGAAATTCCCTCCACACCGTCCCATCACACACTCCCGGGGTCAGACACACAGTGAAGCTCCCTCCGCATCGCCCCAACACACTCCCGGGGTCAGACACAGAGTGAAGTTCCCTCTACACCACCCCATCACACACTCCCGGGGTCAACAAAGAGTAAAGCTCCCTCCGCACCACCCCATCACACACTCCCGGGGTCAGATATAGAGTGAAGCTCCCTCCGGACCGCCCCATCACACACTCCCGGGGTCAGACACAGAGTGAAGCTCCCTCCGCATCGCCCCATCACACACTCCCGGGGTCGGACACAGAGTGAAGCTCCCACTGCACTGCCCCATCACACACTCCCGGGGTCAGATATAGAGTGAAATTCCCTCCACACCGTCCCATCACACACTCCCGGGGTCAGACACACAGTGAAGCTCCCTCCGCATCGCCCCAACACACTCCCGGGGTCAGACACAGAGTGAAGTTCCCTCCACACCGCCCCATCACACACTCCCGGGGTCAGACACAGAGTGAAGCTCCCTCCGCATCGCCCCATCACACACTCCCGGGGTCGGACACAGAGTGAAACTCCCACTGCACTGCCCCATCACACACTCCCGGGGTCAGATATAGAGTGAAATTCCCTCCACACCGTCCCATCACACACTCCCGGGGTCAGACACACAGTGAAGCTTCCTCCGCATCGCCCCAACACACTCCCGGGGTCAGACACAGAGTGAAGTTCCCTCTACACCACCCCATCACACACTCCCGGGGTCGGACACAGAGTGAAACTCCCTCTGCACTGCCCCATCACACACTCCCGGGGTCAGACACACAGTGAAGCTGCCTCCACAACGTCCCATCACACAGTCCCGGGGTCAGACACAGAGTGAAGCTCCCTCCGCACCGTCCCATCACACACTCCCGGGGTCAACAAAGAGTAAAGCTCCCTCTGCACCACCCCATCACACACTCCCGGGGTCAGAGACACAGTGAAGCTCCCTCCACACCGTCCCATCACACACTCCCGGGGTCAGACACAGAGTGAAACTCCCTCTGCACTGCCCCATCACACACTCCCGGGGTCAGACACAGAGTGAAGCTCCCTCCACACGGTCACATCACACACTCCCGGGGTCAGACACAGAGTGAAACTCCCTCCACACCGTCCCATCACACACTCCTGGGGTCAGACACACAGTGAAGCTACCTCCGCACCACCCCATCACACACTCCCAGGGTCAGACACAGAGTGAAACTCCCTCCACACCGTCCCATCACACACTCCCGGGGTCAGACACACAGTGAAGCTAACTCCGCACCGTCCCATCACACACTCCCGGGGTCAGACACAGAGCGAAACTCCCTCCGCACCGTTCCATCACACACTCCCGGGGTCAGACACACAGTGAAACTCCCTCCACACCGTCCCATCACACACTCCCGGGGTCAGACACACAGAGTGAAGCTCCCTCCGCACCGCCCCATCACACACTCCCGGGGTCAGACACACAGTGAAACTCCCTCTACACCGCCCCATCACACACTCCCGGGGTCAGACACACAGTGAAGCTCCCTCCGCACCGCCCCATCACACACTCCCGGGGTCAGACACAGAGTGAAGCTCCCTCCGCATCGCCCCATCACACACTCCCGGGGTCGGACACAGAGTGAAACTCCCACTGCACTGCCCCATCACACACTCCCGGGGTCAGATATAGAGTGAAATTCCCTCCACACCGTCCCATCACACACTCCCGGGGTCAGACACACAGTGAAGCTCCCTCCGCATCGCCCCAACACACTCCCGGGGTCAGACACAGAGTGAAGTTCCCTCTACACCACCCCATCACACACTCCCGGGGTCAACAAAGAGTAAAGCTCCCTCCGCACCACCCCATCACACACTCCCGGGGTCAGATATAGAGTGAAGCTCCCTCCGGACCGCCCCATCACACACTCCCGGGGTCAGACACAGAGTGAAGCTCCCTCCGCATCGCCCCATCACACACTCCCGGGGTCGGACACAGAGTGAAACTCCCACTGCACTGCCCCATCACACACTCCCGGGGTCAGATATAGAGTGAAATTCCCTCCACACCGTCCCATCACACACTCCCGGGGTCAGACACACAGTGAAGCTCCCTCCGCATCGCCCCAACACACTCCCGGGGTCAGACACAGAGTGAAGTTCCCTCTACACCACCCCATCACACACTCCCGGGGTCGGACACAGAGTGAAACTCCCTCTGCACTGCCCCATCACACACTCCCGGGGTCAGACACACAGTGAAGCTCCCTCCGCACCGCCCCATCACACACTCCCGGGGTCAGACATACAGAGTGAAGCTCCCTCCACACCGCCCCATCACACACTCCCGGGGTCGGACACAGAGTGAAACTCCCTCTGCACTGCCCCATCACACACTCCCGGGGTCAGACACACAGTGAAGCTACCTCCGCACCGCCCCATCACACACTCCTGGGGTCAGACACAGAGTGAAGCTCCCTCCGCACCGCCCCATCACACACTCCCGGGGTCAGACACACAGAGTGAAGCTCCCTCCACACCGCCCCATCACACACTCCCGGGGTCGGACACAGAGTGAAACTCCCTCTGCACTGCCCCATCACACACTCCCGGGGTCAGACACACAGTGAAGCTGCCTCCACACCGTCCCATCACACAGTCCCGGGGTCAGACACAGAGTGAAGCTCCCTCCGCACCGTCCCATCACACACTCCCGCGGTCAACAAAGAGTAAAGCTCCCTCTGCACCACCCCATCACACACTCCCGGGGTCAGAGACACAGTGAAGCTCCCTCCACACCGTCCCATCACACACTCCCGGGGTCAGACACAGAGTGAAGCTCCCTCCACACGGTCACATCACACACTCCCGGGGTCAGACACACAGTGAAGCTACCTCCGCACCGCCCCATCACACACTCCTGGGGTCAGACACAGAGTGAAGCTCCCTCTACACCACCCCATCACACACTCCCGGGGTCAGACACAGAGTGAAACTCCCTCCACACGGTCACATCACACACTCCCGGGGTCAGACACACAGTGAAGCTACCTCCGCACCGCCCCATCACACACTCCCGGGGTCAGACACAGAGCGAAACTCCCTCCGCACCGTTCCATCACACACTCCCGGGGTCAGACACACAGTGAAACTCCCTCCGCACCGTCCCATCACACACTCCCGGGGTCAGACACACAGTGAAACTCCCTCCACACCGTCCCATCACACACTCCCGGGGTCAGACACACAGTGAAGCTCCCTCCGCACCGCCCCATCACACACTCCCGGGGTCAGACACACAGAGTGAAGCTCCCTCCACACCGTCCCATCACACACTCCCGGGGTCAGACACACAGTGAAACTCCCTCCGCACCGTCCCATCACACACTCCCGGGGTCAGACACACAGTGAAACTCCCTCCACACCGTCCCATCACACACTCCCGGGGTCAGACACACAGTGAAACTCCCTCCGCACCGTCCCATCACACACTCCCGGGGTCAGACACACAGTGAAGCTACCTCCGCACCGCCCCATCACACACTCCCGGGGTCAGACACAGAGTGAAACTCCCTCCGCACCGTCCCATCACACACTCCCGGGGTCAGACACACAGTGAAACTCCCTCTGCACTTTCCCATCACTCACTCCCGGTGTCAGACACAGAGTGAATCTCCCTCCACACCGTCCCATCACACACTCCCGGGGTCAGACACAGTGAAACTCCCTCCACACCGTCCCATCACACACTCCCGGGGTCAGACACAGAGTGAATCTCCCTCCACACCGTCCCATCACACACTCCCGGGGTCAGACACACAGTGAAACTCCCTCTGCACTTTCCCATCACTCACTCCCGGTGTCAGACACAGAGTGAATCTCCCTCCACACCGTCCCATCACACACTCCCGGGGTCAGACACAGTGAAACTCCCTCCACACCGTCCCATCACACACTCCCGGGGTCAGACACAGAGTGAATCTCCCTCCACACCGTCCCATCACACACTCCCGGGGTCAGACACATAGTGAAGCTCCCTCCACACCGTCCCATCACACACTCCCGGGGACAGACACAGAGTGAATCTCCCTCCACACCGTCCCATCACACACTCCCGGGGTCAGACACAGAGTGAATCTCCCTCCACACCGTCCCATCACACACTCCCGGGGTCAGACACAGAGTGAAGCTCCCTCCGCACCGCCCCATCACACACTCCCGGGGTCAGACACACAGTGAAGCTCCCTCCGCACCGCCCCATCACACACTCCCGGGGTCAGACACACAGAGTGAAACTCCTTCCACACTGTCCCATCACACACTCCCGGGATCAGACACAGAGTGAAACTCCCTCTGCACTGCCCCATCACACACTCCCGGGGTCAGACACACAGTGAAGCTCCCTCCGCAACGCCCCATCACACACTCCCGGGGTCAGACACAGAGTGAAGCTCCCTCCGCACCACCCCATCACACACTCCCGGGGTCAACAAAGAGTAAAACTCCCTCCGCACCGACCCATCACACACTCCCGTGGTCGGACACACAGTGAAGCTCCCTCCGCACCACCCCATCACACACTCCAGGGGTCGGACACAGAGTGAAACTCCCACTGCACTGCCCCATCACACACTCCCGGGGTCAGATATAGAGTGAAATTCCCTCCACACCGTCCCATCACACACTCCCGGGGTCAGACACACAGTGAAGCTCCCTCCGCATCGCCCCAACACACTCCCGGGGTCAGACACACAGTGAAGCTACCTCCGCACCGCCCCATGACACACTCCCGGGGTCAGACACAGAGTGAAGCTCCCTCTACACCGTCCCATCACACACTCCCGGGGTCAGACACACAGTGAAGCTACCTCCGCACCGCCCCATGACACACTCCCGGGGTCAGACACACAGTGAAGCTCCCTCCACACCATCCCATCACACACTCCTGGGGTCAGACACACAGTGAAGCTACCTCCGCACCACCCCATCACACACTCCCAGGGTCAGACACAGAGTGAAACTCCCTCCACACCGTCCCATCACACACTCCCGGGGTCAGACACACAGTGAAGCTAACTCCGCACCGTCCCATCACACACTCCCGGGGTCAGACACAGAGCGAAACTCCCTCCGCACCGTTCCATCACACACTCCCGGGGTCAGACACACAGTGAAACTCCCTCCACACCGTCCCATCACACACTCCCGGGGTCAGACACACAGAGTGAAGCTCCCTCCGCACCGCCCCATCACACACTCCCGGGGTCAGACACACAGTGAAACTCCCTCTACACCGCCCCATCACACACTCCCGGGGTCAGACACACAGTGAAGCTCCCTCCGCACCGCCCCATCACACACTCCCGGGGTCAGACACAGAGTGAAGCTCCCTCCGCATCGCCCCATCACACACTCCCGGGGTCGGACACAGAGTGAAACTCCCACTGCACTGCCCCATCACACACTCCCGGGGTCAGATATAGAGTGAAATTCCCTCCACACCGTCCCATCACACACTCCCGGGGTCAGACACACAGTGAAGCTCCCTCCGCATCGCCCCAACACACTCCCGGGGTCAGACACAGAGTGAAGTTCCCTCTACACCACCCCATCACACACTCCCGGGGTCAACAAAGAGTAAAGCTCCCTCCGCACCACCCCATCACACACTCCCGGGGTCAGATATAGAGTGAAGCTCCCTCCGGACCGCCCCATCACACACTCCCGGGGTCAGACACAGAGTGAAGCTCCCTCCGCATCGCCCCATCACACACTCCCGGGGTCGGACACAGAGTGAAACTCCCACTGCACTGCCCCATCACACACTCCCGGGGTCAGATATAGAGTGAAATTCCCTCCACACCGTCCCATCACACACTCCCGGGGTCAGACACACAGTGAAGCTCCCTCCGCATCGCCCCAACACACTCCCGGGGTCAGACACAGAGTGAAGTTCCCTCTACACCACCCCATCACACACTCCCGGGGTCGGACACAGAGTGAAACTCCCTCTGCACTGCCCCATCACACACTCCCGGGGTCAGACACACAGTGAAGCTCCCTCCGCACCGCCCCATCACACACTCCCGGGGTCAGACATACAGAGTGAAGCTCCCTCCACACCGCCCCATCACACACTCCCGGGGTCGGACACAGAGTGAAACTCCCTCTGCACTGCCCCAACACACACTCCCGGGGTCAGACACACAGTGAAGCTACCTCCGCACCGCCCCATCACACACTCCTGGGGTCAGACACAGAGTGAAGCTCCCTCCGCACCGCCCCATCACACACTCCCGGGGTCAGACACACAGAGTGAAGCTCCCTCCACACCGCCCCATCACACACTCCCGGGGTCGGACACAGAGTGAAACTCCCTCTGCACTGCCCCATCACACACTCCCGGGGTCAGACACACAGTGAAGCTGCCTCCACACCGTCCCATCACACAGTCCCGGGGTCAGACACAGAGTGAAGCTCCCTCCGCACCGTCCCATCACACACTCCCGCGGTCAACAAAGAGTAAAGCTCCCTCTGCACCACCCCATCACACACTCCCGGGGTCAGAGACACAGTGAAGCTCCCTCCACACCGTCCCATCACACACTCCCGGGGTCAGACACAGAGTGAAGCTCCCTCCACACGGTCACATCACACACTCCCGGGGTCAGACACACAGTGAAGCTCCCTCCGCACCGCCCCATCACACACTCCTGGGGTCAGACACAGAGTGAAGCTCCCTCTACACCACCCCATCACACACTCCCGGGGTCAGACACACAGTGAAGCTACCTCCGCACCGCCCCATCACACACTCCCGGGGTCAGACACAGAGCGAAACTCCCTCCGCACCGTTCCATCACACACTCCCGGGGTCAGACACACAGTGAAACTCCCTCCGCACCGTCCCATCACACACTCCCGGGGTCAGACACACAGTGAAACTCCCTCCACACCGTCCCATCACACACTCCCGGGGTCAGACACACAGTGAAGCTCCCTCCGCACCGCCCCATCACACACTCCCGGGGTCAGACACACAGAGTGAAGCTCCCTCCACACCGTCCCATCACACACTCCCGGGGTCAGACACACAGTGAAACTCCCTCCGCACCGTCCCATCACACACTCCCGGGGTCAGACACACAGTGAAACTCCCTCCACACCGTCCCATCACACACTCCCGGGGTCAGACACACAGTGAAACTCCCTCCGCACCGTCCCATCACACACTCCCGGGGTCAGACACACAGTGAAGCTACCTCCGCACCGCCCCATCACACACTCCCGGGGTCAGACACAGAGTGAAACTCCCTCCGCACCACCCCATCACACACTCCCGGGGTCAGACACACAGTGAAACTCCCTCTGCACTTTCCCATCACTCACTCCCGGTGTCAGACACAGAGTGAATCTCCCTCCACACCGTCCCATCACACACTCCCGGGGTCAGACACAGTGAAACTCCCTCCACACCGTCCCATCACACACTCCCGGGGTCAGACACAGAGTGAATCTCCCTCCACACCGTCCCATCACACACTCCCGGGGTCAGACACAGTGTGAAGCTCCCTCCGCACCGCCCCATCACACACTCCCGGGGTCAGACACAGAGAGAAACTCCCTCTACACCGCGTCATCACACACTCCCGGGGTCAACAAAGAGTAAAGCTCCCTCCGCACCATCCCATCACACACTCCCGGGGTCGGACACAGAGTGAAACTCCCTCTACACCGTCCCATCACACACTCCCGGGGTCAGACACATAGTGAAGCTCCCTCCACACCGTCCCATCACACACTCCCGGGGACAGACACAGAGTGAATCTCCCTCCACACCGTCCCATCACACACTCCCGGGGTCAGACACAGAGTGAATCTCCCTCCACACCGTCCCATCACACACTCCCGGGGTCAGACACAGAGTGAAGCTCCCTCCGCACCGCCCCATCACACACTCCCGGGGTCAGACACACAGTGAAGCTCCCTCCGCACCGCCCCATCACACACTCCCGGGGTCAGACACACAGAGTGAAACTCCTTCCACACTGTCCCATCACACACTCCCGGGATCAGACACAGAGTGAAACTCCCTCTGCACTGCCCCATCACACACTCCCGGGGTCAGACACACAGTGAAGCTCCCTCCGCAACGCCCCATCACACACTCCCGGGGTCAGACACAGAGTGAAGCTCCCTCCGCACCACCCCATCACACACTCCCGGGGTCAACAAAGAGTAAAACTCCCTCCGCACCGACCCATCACACACTCCCGTGGTCGGACACACAGTGAAGCTCCCTCCGCACCACCCCATCACACACTCCAGGGGTCGGACACAGAGTGAAACTCCCACTGCACTGCCCCATCACACACTCCCGGGGTCAGATATAGAGTGAAATTCCCTCCACACCGTCCCATCACACACTCCCGGGGTCAGACACACAGTGAAGCTCCCTCCGCATCGCCCCAACACACTCCCGGGGTCAGACACAGAGTGAAGTTCCCTCTACACCACCCCATCACACACTCCCGGGGTCGGACACAGAGTGAAACTCCCTCTGCACTGCCCCATCACACACTCCCGGGGTCAGACACACAGTGAAGCTCCCTCCGCACCGCCCCATCACACACTCCCGGGGTCAGACATACAGAGTGAAGCTCCCTCCACACCGCCCCATCACACACTCCCGGGGTCGGACACAGAGTGAAACTCCCTCTGCACTGCCCCATCACACACTCCCGGGGTCAGACACACAGTGAAGCTACCTCCGCACCGCCCCATCACACACTCCTGGGGTCAGACACAGAGTGAAGCTCCCTCCGCACCGCCCCATCACACACTCCCGGGGTCAGACACACAGAGTGAAGCTCCCTCCACACCGCCCCATCACACACTCCCGGGGTCGGACACAGAGTGAAACTCCCTCTGCACTGCCCCATCACACACTCCCGGGGTCAGACACACAGTGAAGCTGCCTCCACACCGTCCCATCACACAGTCCCGGGGTCAGACACAGAGTGAAGCTCCCTCCGCACCGTCCCATCACACACTCCCGCGGTCAACAAAGAGTAAAGCTCCCTCTGCACCACCCCATCACACACTCCCGGGGTCAGAGACACAGTGAAGCTCCCTCCACACCGTCCCATCACACACTCCCGGGGTCAGACACAGAGTGAAGCTCCCTCCACACGGTCACATCACACACTCCCGGGGTCAGACACACAGTGAAGCTACCTCCGCACCGCCCCATCACACACTCCTGGGGTCAGACACAGAGTGAAGCTCCCTCTACACCACCCCATCACACACTCCCGGGGTCAGACACACAGTGAAGCTCCCTCCGCACCGCCCCATCACACACTCCCGGGGTCAGACACAGAGCGAAACTCCCTCCGCACCGTTCCATCACACACTCCCGGGGTCAGACACACAGTGAAACTCCCTCCGCACCGTCCCATCACACACTCCCGGGGTCAGACACACAGTGAAACTCCCTCCACACCGTCCCATCACACACTCCCGGGGTCAGACACACAGTGAAGCTCCCTCCGCACCGCCCCATCACACACTCCCGGGGTCAGACACACAGAGTGAAGCTCCCTCCACACCGTCCCATCACACACTCCCGGGGTCAGACACACAGTGAAACTCCCTCCGCACCGTCCCATCACACACTCCCGGGGTCAGACACACAGTGAAACTCCCTCCACACCGTCCCATCACACACTCCCGGGGTCAGACACACAGTGAAACTCCCTCCGCACCGTCCCATCACACACTCCCGGGGTCAGACACAGAGTGAAGCTCCCTCCACACTGTCCCATCACACACTCCCGGGGTCACACACAGAGTGAAGCTCCCTCCACACCGTCCCATCACACACTCCCGGGGTCAGACACAGAGTGAAACTCCCTCTACACTGTCCCATCACACACTCCCGGGGTCAGACACACAGTGAAGCTACCTCCGCACCGCCCCATCACACACTCCCGGGGTCAGACACAGAGTGAAACTCCCTCCGCACCGTCCCATCACACACTCCCGGGGTCAGACACACAGTGAAACTCCCTCTGCACTTTCCCATCACTCACTCCCGGTGTCAGACACAGAGTGAATCTCCCTCCACACCGTCCCATCACACACTCCCGGGGTCAGACACAGTGAAACTCCCTCCACACCGTCCCATCACACACTCCCGGGGTCAGACACAGAGTGAATCTCCCTCCACACCGTCCCATCACACACTCCCGGGGTCAGACACAGTGTGAAGCTCCCTCCGCACCGCCCCATCACACACTCCCGGGGTCAGACACAGAGAGAAACTCCCTCTACACCGCGTCATCACACACTCCCGGGGTCAACAAAGAGTAAAGCTCCCTCCGCACCATCCCATCACACACTCCCGGGGTCGGACACAGAGTGAAACTCCCTCTACACCGTCCCATCACACACTCCCGGGGTCAGACACATAGTGAAGCTCCCTCCACACCGTCCCATCACACACTCCCGGGGACAGACACAGAGTGAATCTCCCTCCACACCGTCCCATCACACACTCCCGGGGTCAGACACAGAGTGAATCTCCCTCCACACCGTCCCATCACACACTCCCGGGGTCAGACACAGAGTGAAGCTCCCTCCGCACCGCCCCATCACACACTCCCGGGGTCAGACACACAGTGAAGCTCCCTCCGCACCGCCCCATCACACACTCCCGGGGTCAGACACACAGAGTGAAACTCCTTCCACACTGTCCCATCACACACTCCCGGGATCAGACACAGAGTGAAACTCCCTCTGCACTGCCCCATCACACACTCCCGGGGTCAGACACACAGTGAAGCTCCCTCCGCAACGCCCCATCACACACTCCCGGGGTCAGACACAGAGTGAAGCTCCCTCCGCACCACCCCATCACACACTCCCGGGGTCAACAAAGAGTAAAACTCCCTCCGCACCGACCCATCACACACTCCCGTGGTCGGACACACAGTGAAGCTCCCTCCGCACCACCCCATCACACACTCCAGGGGTCAGACACACAGTGAAACTCCCTCCACACTGTCCGATCACACACTCCCGGGGTCAGACACAGAGTGAAATTCCCTCCACACCGTCCCATCACACACTCCCAGGGTCAGACACAGAGTGAACCTCCCTCTACACTGTCCCATCACACACTCCCGGGGTCAGACACAGAGTGAATCTCCCTCCGCACCGCCCCATCACACACTCCCGGGGTCAGACACAGAGTGAAGCTCCCTCTACACTGTCCCATCACACACTCCCGGGGTCAGACACAGAGTGAAGCTCCCTCCACACCGCCCCATCACACACTCCCGGGGTCAGACACAGAGTGAAGCTCCCTCCACACCGCCCCATCACACACTCCCGGGGTCAGACACAGAGTGAAGCTCCCTCCGCACCGCCCCATCACACAGTCCCGGGGTCAACAAAGAGTAAAGCTCCCTCGGCACCACCCCATCACACACTCCCGGGGTCAGACACAGAGTGAAACTCCCTCCACACCGTCCCATCACACACTTGCAGGGTCAGACACAGATTGAAACTCCCTCCACACCGTCCCATCACACACTTGCAGGGTCAGACACAGAGTGAAACTCCCTTAACACCGTCCCATCACACACTCCTGGGGTCAGACACACAGTGAAGCTCCCTCCACACCATCCCATCACACACTCCCGGGGTCGGACACAGAGTGAAACTCCCTCTACACCGTCCCATCACACACTCCCGCGGTCTGACACACAGTGAAGCTCCCTCCGCAACGCCCCATCACACACTCCCGGGGTCAGACACAGAGTGAAGCTCCCTCCGCACCGCCCCATCACACACTCCCGGGGTCAGACACAGAGTGAAGCTCCCTCTACACCACCCCATCACACACTCCCGCGGTCTGACACACAGTGAAGCTCCCTCCGCACCGCCCCATCACACACTCCCGGGGTCAGACACAGAGTGAAACTCCCTCCGCACCGCCCCATCACACACTCCCGGTGTCAGACACAGAGTGAAACTCCCTCTACACCGCCCCATCACACACTCCCGGGGTCAGACACAGAGTGAAACTCCCTCCGCACTGCCCCATCACACACTCCCGGCGTCAACAAAGAGTAAAACTCCCTCCGCACCGCCCCATCACACACTCCCGTGGTCGGACACACAGTGAAGCTCCCTCCGCACCACCCCATCACACACTCCCAGGGTCAGACACACAGTGAAGCTCCCTCCACACCGCACCGTCAACAGTCCCGGGGTCAGACACACAGTGAAGCTCCCTCCACACCGTCCCATCACACACTCCCGGGGTCAGACACAGAGTGAAACTCCCTCTACACCGTCCCATCACACACTCCCAGGGTCAGACACACAGTGAAGCTCCCTCCACACCGTCCCATCACACACTCCCAGGGTCAGTCACACAGTGAAGCTCCCTCCACACCGTCCCATCACACACTCCCGGGGTCAGACACTCAGTGAAGCTCCCTCCGCACCGCCCCATCACACACTCCCGGGGTCAGACACAGAGTGAAGCTCCCTCTACACTGTCCCATCACACACTACCGGGGTCAGACACAGAGTGAAACTCCCTCCACACCGTCCCATCACACACTCCTGGGGTCAGACACACAGTGAAGCTCCCTCCGCACCGCCCCGTCACACAGTCCAGGGGTCAGACACAGAGTGAAGCTCCCTCCGCACCGCCCCGTCACACACTCCCGGGGTCAGACACAGAGTGAAGCTCCCTCCGCTCCGCCCCGTCAACAGTCCCGGGGTCAGACACAGAGTGAAACTCCCTCCACACCGTCCCATCACACACTCCCGGGGTCAGACACAGAGTGAAGCTCCCTCCACACCGCCCCATCACACACTCCCGGGGTCAGACACAGAGTGAAGCTCCCTCTACACTGTCCCATCACACACTCCCGGGGTCAGACACAGAGTGAAGCTCCCTCTACATCGCCCCATCACACACTCCCGGGGTCAGACACAGGGTGAAGCTTATTCCACACAATCCTGGGACAAGGGTCACTCCCAGTGTCCTATTACCTATGCGAATGGCCAGGTTGACCCTTTGGTCAACATCCTCAGCCCAGAGCTGGTTCTCCTGACGGTACAGGACAGGAAAGATCCCACGGTGCAGGTGAGCTTGCCGGGACACTCGTTCACATCTGGTGACGGCAATAATGGGTGCTCGAGGTCTGTATTTTGACACCAGCTGGGCTGTCCTGTCAGAGACAGAGTGGGGGAGTGAAGGGAAGAGGGTTTACGACTACCCTGCCTCCATCACCCCTACAGATTGCTTCAGAGCCTAGCCTCTGCACTTCCACATCACTGGGAACCCCAACTACGTTTATATATCGCCCACCTCACAGCATCCCCAACAGCCAATGAGGCTCCACTGTCTGGATCTCACCACTGAAAGATCCCAAAATGTGTGCACAGCAGGATCCCAAATATGTCATTGAAGCTCTGAACAGACGAAAGAAAACATCTCACTGCCCCTCCCACAGCATGGTTCCTTCTTCACTGCTCCTCTTGCACACAGCACTCCCCCCATACTGAAACCCTCGCAGCACAGAGCTCACCCTCACCTTCCCTCCCACAGCACGGAGCTCCGTCCCACAGTACGACACTCCCTTCTCAACATCCATCCCACAGTGCTTCCTTCTCATTGCCCCCCCCCCCATAGCAGTTTCCTTCTGACCATTTTGCCCTTGCAGGGTGCTGCTCCAACCTCATTCACCTTCTGCATCGTGGCACTGCTTCCTCACTGCCCCTCCCATGCAACGTCCTCCTCAGCGTCCTTTTCCGTTCTTCCTCTTCATGGCCCATCTAACCGTGCAGCGTTCCCTCACCACCATTCCTCCCACAGCCCCCCTCGCCTTCCCTACCTCTGGGTGGGTGATATGCGTCTCCCCTTACCTGCCAGACCTGGTCAGCACCACGATGGCCCCAGCACATGATTTGAAGGAAGCCTCAACTGCACCGATGGCTGTGACCTCAGCGGGGTCGCGGGTCAGGGGCATCGACCTCCGGAGCTCCTCGAACAGCTGCTGGTGAAAAACAGCAGCTTCGGCCTCTCGTGCGATCTGCCAGGTGCAGGGGTAGGGGGAAGAACAGGTCAGGGGCCAGCCGTTTGGGGAGGGCCCTTCTATTTAAATATTACAGCCCTCCGAATCCCAGCCAAAATTAACCAACTGGGCTGTCCCTTTAAAGATGAAGATTAGCTTTGTCTGTCACATGTACATTGAAACATACAGTGAAATGTGTCAATTGTGCTGGGGGCAGCCCACGAGAGTTCTCAATCCTCTGACACTGACATAGCATGCCCACAACTTATTAGCTCCTACCCGTACATCTTTGGAATATGGGAGGAAACCAGAGCATCCGGAAGAAACATGGTCACAGGGAGAGTGTGCAAACTCCTTGCAGACAGTGGTGGGAATCGAACCCAGGTCGGTGATTGCTGGTGCTGTAAAGTGATTGCACTAAGTGCTACACTGCCATACTGCCCATCCCAAACCATACAAATCTCGGCAGGGGTGAGGGAAGAGTCTGGAGTGGAACAAAGGCAGGGAATCTGCCCATTTGCGCTAGACGTTTACTTAAGGGACTGCATTATGCTTACTTAAGGGACTGCAGCATCAGTGAGATCTGTCCTGGATCCTTTAGACTCATATCCTCAAGTGAAGGATATACTGGCTTTGGAGCTGGTGCAGAGAAGGTTCACCAGGTTGATTCCAGAGATGAGGGTTAGACTATGAGGAGAGATTGTGTCGCCTGGGACTGTACTCGCTGGAATTCAGAAGGATGAGAGATCTTATAGAAACATATAAAATTATGAAAGGGATAGATAAGATAGAGGCAGGAAAGTTGTTTCCACTGGTAGCTGAGACTAGAACTAGGGGATATGGCCTCAAGATTCAGGGGAATAAATTTAGGATGGAGGTGAGGAAGAATGCTTTTCCACGAGTGTGGTGAATCAGTAAGTATATTTAAGAGAAGGTTGGATAGATTTTTGTGTAGTCAGGGAATTGAGGGTTAAGGGGGAAAGGCAGGTAGGTGGCGATGAGTCCATGGTCAGATCAGCCATGATCTTATTGAATGGCGATACAGATGGTCTACTCCTGCTCCTATTTCTTATCCCCACAATTTATCCAGAATTCCCTGAAAATGTTCCAGGACTCTTTAAGGTACAGAATTCCAAAGATTCACAACCCTCAGAAATTAGATTATCTTTAGTCTGGTTGAAGATTAGGCTTCACTGTAGTGAAAGATCTAAATGTAAAGAATAGTTTAATGTGTCACATGTACATTGAAACAGACAGTGAAATGCGTCTATTATGTCAACAACCAACACAATCCAAGATGTGCTGGGGGCAGCCTGCAAGTGTTGCCATGCTTCCGGGGTGAATGCAGCCTGCCCACAATTTACTAACGCCTTTAGAATGTGGGAGGAAACAGGAACACCCAGAGGAAACCTACACGGTCATAGGAAAGCCATACAAACTCTTTACTGACAGCAGCAGAACTGAACCGAGATCACTGGTGTTGTAAATCTACCATGCCAACTGCCTAACATTGGTGACCCCTGATCTTTAAGCAGTGACCACAGTTCTAGATTCCATAAAGGAGGAAGCATCTACACACACCCACCAAGACCCCTTGGGATCTGAAACGTGTTTACAGAACTATGAGAGGCATCAATTGGTTTCAGAATCAGAATCGGGTTTATTATCACCGGCACGTTTCATGAAATGTGTTAATTTCACAGCAGCAGTTCGATGTAATACACAATATAGAAGAAGAAGAAAATAATAATAATAATAATAATAAATAAAGTAAATCAATTTACATTATACATAGATTGAATAGATTAAAATCATGCAAAAAAACCCGGAAACAATTGTATATTAAAAAAGTGAGGTAGTGTTCATGGGTTCAATGTCCATTTAGGAATTGGATGGCAGAGGGGAAGAAGCTGTTCCTGAATCGCTGAGTGTGTGTCTTCAGGCTTCTGTATCTCTGACCTGATGGTAATAGTGAGAAAAGGGCATGTCCTGGGTGCTGGAGGTCCTTAATAATGGACACTGCCTTTCTGAGACACCGCTCTTTAAAGATGCCCTGAGTACTTTGTAGGCTAGTACCCAAGATGAAGCTGATTAAATTTACAACCCTCTGCAGTTACTTTCGATCCTGTGCAGTAGCCCCCCCCCCCCTCCATACCAGACAGTGATGCAGCCTATCAGAATGCTCTCCACAGTACATCTATAGGAGTTTTTGAGTGTATTTGTTGACATACCAAATTTCTTCAAACTCCTAATGAAGTATAGTCGCTGTCTTGCCTTCTTTATAACTGCATTGATATGTTGGGACCAGGTTAAGTCCTCAGAGACCTTGACATCCAGGAACTTGAAACTGCTCACTCTCTTGACTTCTGTTCCCTCTATGAGGATTGGTATGTGTTCCTTCGTCTTACCCTTCCTGAAGTCCACCATCAGCTCTTTCATCTTACTGAGGTTGAGTGTCAGGTTGTTGCTGCGACACCACTCCACTTGTTGGCATATCTCACTCCTGTACACCCTCTCGTCTCCATCTGAGAGTTTACCAACAATGGTTGTATCATCAGCAAATTTATAGGTGGTATTTGAATTATGCCTGGTCATGGGTATAGAGAGAGTAGAGCATTGGGCTAAGCACACACCCTTGAGGTGCACCAGTGTTGATAGTCAGCGAGGAAGAGATATTATCACCAATCCCCATAGATTGTGGCCTTCTGGTTAGGAAATCGAGGATCCAATTGCAGAGGGATGTACAGAGGCCCAGGTTCTGTAACTTCTCAATCAGGATTGTGGGAATGGTGGTATTAAATGCTGAGCTATAGTCGATGAACAGCATCCTGACATAGGTGTTTGTGTTGTCCAGGTGGTCTAAGGCCGTGTGAAGAGTCATTGAGATTGTATCTGTCATTGACCTATTGAGGCGATAGGCAAATTGTAATGGGTCCAGGTCCCTGCTGAGGTAAGAGTTCAGTCTAGTCATGACTAACCTCTCAAACCATTTCATCATTGTAGATGTGAGTGCTACCGGGTGATAGTCATTAAGGCAGCTCACATTATTCTTCTTAGGCACTGGTATAACTGTTGCCTCTTTGAAGCAAGTGGGAACCTCCACCTTGCGAGGGTTCACCCTCTTTAAAGACAGCCTAACATGGGCCTCTGAGATAGAGATCACAGGGTCACTGGGTGAAGCAGGGATCTTCACAGCTGTAGTTATATTCTCCCTTTCAAAGCAGCCAGAGAAGGTGTTGAGTTCATCTGGTAGTGAAACATCGCTGCCATTCATGCTATTATTGGGTTTCACTTTGCAGGAAGTAATGTCTTGCAAACCCTACCAGTTGTCATACATCCGATGTCACCTCCAACTTTGTTTGAAATTGTCTCTTCGCCCTTGAAATAGCCCTCTGCAAATCATACCTGGATTTCTGGTACAGGCCTGGGTCACCAGACTTGAATGCCACAGATCTAGCCTTCAGCAGACGATGTACCTCCTGGTTCATCCACAGCTTTTGGTTTGGGAATGTACAGTAAGTCTTTGTAGGGAAACACTCATCCACACAGATTTCGAGCCGGGGTTCCCAACTTTTTTTATGCCTTGGACTAATACCATTAAGGAAGGGGTCCGTGGGCCTGAGGTTGGGAACCCCTGGTTTAGATAGCTGGGATCATTCTCCTGCCTTCATTTAAGGTGAGGCAGAGAAAGTTCAAAGGATATGCTTTTTTTCCACACAGAAGAGAAGTGGGTGCCTGGAATACACTGCCAAAGTTGGTGGTGGAGAAATGTTTAAGAGGCTCTTAGATGGGCAGAGAATGCAAGAATATCGATATTGTAAACACAAGGTTTATTCTCCTCCATAGATGCTGCCTGACCTGCTGAGTTTCTCCAACATTTTATGTGTGTTACTCTGGATTTTCAGCATCTGCGGAATCTTTTGAGTTCATGATCTTCCCCTCTCTCCTCCCATCTTGCACACCAACACCTCTCTCACTTAATCCCACCACAGCAACTGATCTCTGCCTTCAAACTATACAAACTTATTTCCCTCCAATAAGCTTTACTTTTGACCAAGATAATTTTGCATCCACACCACACCCATGAGCAGAGCACAGGGTACAGGTTATCCCGGGAAAACACACACACACTGTGAACAGAGCACAGGGTACAGGTCATCCCGGGAAAACACACACACACCGTGAACAGAGCACAGGGTACAGGTCATCCTGGGAAAACACACACACACACCGTGAACAGAGCACATGGTGCGGGTCACCCCGGGAAAACACACACACACACTGTGAACAGAGCACAGGGTACAGGTCATCCCGGGAAAACACACACACACACCGTGAACAGAGCACAGGGTACAGGTCATCCCGGGAAAACACACACACACTGTGAACAGAGCACAGGGTACAGGTCATCCTGGGAAAACACACAGACACACCGTGAACAGAGCACATGGTGCGGGTCACCCCGGGAAAACACACACACACACTGTGAACAGAGCACAGGGTACAGGTCATCCCGGGAAAACACACACACACTGTGAACAGAGCACAGGGTACAGGTCATCCTGGGAAAACACACACACACACCGTGAAAAGAGCACATGGTGCGGGTCACCCCGGGAAAACACACACACACACTGTGAACAGAGCACAGGGTACAGGTCATCCCGGGAAAACACACACACACTGTGAACAGAGCACAGGGTACAGGTCATCCCGGGAAAACACACACACACTGTGAACAGAGCACAGGGTACAGGTCATCCTGGGAAAACACACACACACACTGTGAACAGAGCACAGGGTACAGGTCATCCTGGGAAAACACACACACACTGTGAACAGAGCACAGGGTACAGGTCATCCCGGGAAAACACACACACACTGTGAACAGAGCACATGGTGCGGGTCATCCCGGGAAAACACACACACACACTGTGAACAGAGCACAGGGTACAGGTCATCCCGGGAAAACACACACACACTGTGAACAGAGCACAGGGTACAGGTCATCCCGGGAAAACACACACACACACACTGTGAACAGAGCACAGGGTACAGGTCATCCCGGGAAAACACACACACACACTGTGAACAGAGCACAGGGTACAGGTCATCCCGGGAAAACACACACACACACCGTGAACAGAGCACAGGGTACAGGTCATCCCGGGAAAACACACACACACACTGTGAACAGAGCACAGGGTACAGGTCATCCCGGGAAAACACACACACACACCGTGAACAGAGCACAGGGTACAGGTCATCCTGGGAAAACACACACACACACTGTGAACAGAGCACAGGGTACAGGTCATCCCGGGAAAACACACACACACACTGTGAACAGAGCACAGGGTACAGGTCATCCCGGGAAAACACACACACACACCGTGAACAGAGCACAGGGTACAGGTCATCCTGGGAAAACACACACACACACTGTGAACAGAGCACAGGGTACAGGTCATCCCGGGAAAATACACACTCACTGTGAACAGAGCACAGGGTACAGGTCATCCCGGGAAAACACACACACACACCGTGAACAGAGCACAGGGTACAGGTCATCCCGGAAAAACACACACACACACCGTGAACAGAGCACAGGGTACAGGTCATCCCGGGAAAACACACACACACACTGTGAACAGAGCACAGGGTACAGGTCATCCCGGGAAAACACACACACACACCGTGAACAGAGCACAGGGTACAGGTCATCCCGGGAAAATACACACACACTGTGAACAGAGCACAGGGTACAGGTCATCCCGGAAAAACACACACACACACCGTGAACAGAGCACAGGGTACAGGTCATCCCGGGAAAACACACACACACTGTGAACAGAGCACAGGGTACAGGTCATCCCGGGAAAACACACACACACACTGTGAACAGAGCACAGGGTACAGGTCATCCCAGGAAAACACACACACACACTGTGAACAGAGCACAGGGTACAGGTCATCCCGGGAAAACACACACACCCATGAACAGAGCACAGGGTACAGGTCATCCCGGGAAAACACACACACACACCGTGAACAGAGCACAGGGTACAGGTCATCCCGGGAAAATACACACACACTGTGAACAGAGCACAGGGTACAGGTCATCCCGGAAAAACACACACACACACCGTGAACAGAGCACAGGGTACAGGTCGTCCCGGGAAAATACACACACACTGTGAACAGAGCACAGGGTACAGGTCATCCCGGAAAAACACACACACACACCGTGAACAGAGCACAGGGTACAGGTCATCCCGGGAAAACACACACACCCATGAACAGAGCACAGGGTACAGGTCATCCCGGAAAAACACACACACACACTGTGAACAGAGCACAGGGTACAGGTCATCCCGGAAAAACACACACACACACTGTGAACAGAGCACAGGGTACAGGTCATCCCGGGAAAACACACACACACACCGTGAACAGAGCACAGGGTACAGGTCATCCTGGGAAAACACACACACACACTGTGAACAGAGCACAGGGTACAGGTCATCCCGGGAAAACACACACACACTGTGAACAGAGCACAGGGTACAGGTCATCCCGGGAAAACACACACACACTGTGAACAGAGCACAGGGTACAGGTCATCCCGGGAAAACACACACACACACTGTGAACAGAGCACAGGGTACAGGTCATCCCGGGAAAACACACACACACTGTGAACAGAGCACAGGGTACAGGTCATCCCGGGAAAACACACACACACTGTGAACAGAGCACAGGGTACAGGTCATCCCGGGAAAACACACACACACTGTGAACAGAGCACAGGGTACAGGTCATCCCGGGAAAACACACACACACACACCGTGAACAGAGCACAGGGTACAGGTCATCCCGGGAAAACACACACACACACTGTGAACAGAGCACAGGGTACAGGTCATCCCGGGAAAACACACACACACTGTGAACAGAGCACAGGGTACAGGTCATCCCGGGAAAACACACACACACACACACCGTGAACAGAGCACAGGGTACAGGTCATCCCAGGAAAACACACACACACTGTGAACAGAGCACAGGGTACAGGTCATCCCGGGAAAACACACACACACACTGTGAACAGAGCACAGGGTACAGGTCATCCCGGGAAAACACACACACACTGTGAACAGAGCACAGGGTACAGGTCATCCCGGGAAAACACACACACACACTGTGAACAGAGCACAGGGTACAGGTCATCCTGGGAAAACACACACACACACTGTGAACAGAGCACAGGGTACGGGTCATCCCGGGAAAACACACACACACCGTGAACAGAGCACAGGGTACAGGTCATCCCAGGAAAACACACACACACACTGTGAACAGAGCACAGGGTACAGGTCATCCCAGGAAAACACACACACACACTGTGAACAGAGCACAGGGTACAGGTCATCCCGGGAAAACACACACACACACTGTGAACAGAGCACAGGGTACGGGTCATCCTGGGAAAACACACACACACCGTGAACAGAGCACAGGGTACAGGTCATCCCGGGAAAACACACACACACACACTGTGAACAGAGCACAGGGTGCAGGTCATCCCGGGAAAATACACACACACACTGTGAACAGAGCACAGGGTACAGGTCATCCTGGGAAAACACACACACACACTGTGAACAGAGCACAGGGTACAGGTCATCCCGGGAAAACACACACACACACTGTGAACAGAGCACAGGGTACAGGTCATCCCGGGAAAACACACACACACCGTGAACAGAGCACAGGGTACAGGTCATCCCAGGAAAACACACACACACACTGTGAACAGAGCACAGGGTACAGGTCATCCTGGGAAAACACACACACACACTGTGAACAGAGCACAGGGTACAGGTCATCCCGGGAAAACACACACACACACTGTGAACAGAGCACAGGGTACAGGTCATCCCGGGAAAACACACACACACCGTGAACAGAGCACAGGGTACAGGTCATCCCGGGAAAACACACACACACACTGTGAACAGAGCACAGGGTGCGGGTCATCCTGGGATAACACACACACACCGTGAACAGAGCACAGGGTACAGGTCATCCCGGGAAAACACACACACACACACTGTGAACAGAGCACAGGGTGCAGGTCATCCCGGGAAAATACACACACACACTGTGAACAGAGCACAGGGTACAGGTCATCCTGGGAAAACACACACACACACTGTGAACAGAGCACAGGGTACAGGTCATCCCGGGAAAACACACACACACCGTGAACAGAGCACAGGGTACAGGTCATCCCAGGAAAACACACACACACACTGTGAACAGAGCACAGGGTACAGGTCATCCCAGGAAAATACACACACACACTGTGAACAGAGCACAGGGTACAGGTCATCCTGGGAAAACACACACACACACTGTGAACAGAGCACAGGGTGCAGGTCATCCCGGGAAAATACACACACACACTGTGAACAGAGCACAGGGTACAGGTCATCCTGGGAAAACACACACACACACTGTGAACAGAGCACAGGGTACAGGTCATCCCGGGAAAACACACACACACACTGTGAACAGAGCACAGGGTACAGGTCATCCCGGGAAAACACACACACACTGTGAACAGAGCACAGGGTACGGGTCATCCTGGGAAAACACACACACACACTGTGAACAGAGCACAGGGTACGGGTCATCCCGGGAAAACACACACACACACCGTGAACAGAGCACAGGGTACAGGTCATCCCGGGAAAACACACACACACACTGTGAACAGAGCACAGGGTACGGGTCATCCTGGGAAAACACACACACACACTGTGAACAGAGCACAGGGTACGGGTCATCCCGGGAAAACACACACACACACACACACTGTGAACAGAGCACAGGGTACGGGTCATCCTGGGAAAACACACACACACACTGTGAACAGAGCACAGGGTACAGGTCATCCCGGGAAAACACACACACACTGTGAACAGAGCACAGGGTACAGGTCATCCCGGGAAAACACACACACACACTGTGCACAGAGCACAGGGTACAGGTCATCCCGGGAAAACACACACACACACTGTGAACAGAGCACAGGGTACAGGTCATCCCGGGAAAACACACACACACACTGTGAACAGAGCACAGGGTACAGGTCATCCCGGGAAAACACACACACACACTGTGAACAGAGCACAGGGTACAGGTCATCCCGGGAAAACACACACACACACTGTGAACAGAGCACAGGGTACAGGTCATCCCTGGAAAACACACACACACACTGTGAACAGAGCACAGGTACAGATCATCCCGGGAAAACACACACACTGTGAACAGAGCACAGGGTACAGGTCATCCTGGGAAAACACACACACACACCGTGAACAGAGCACAGGGTACAGGTCATCCTGGGAAAACACACACACACACCGTGAACAGAGCACAGGGTACGGGTCATCCTGGGAAAACACACACACACACTGTGAACAGAGCACAGGGTACAGGTCATCCTGGGAAAACACACACACACACCGTGAACAGAGCACAGGGTACAGGTCATCCTGGGAAAACACACACACACACTGTGAACAGAGCACAGGGTACAGGTCATCCTGGGAAAACACACACACACACCGTGAACAGAGCACAGGGTATGGGTCATCCTGGGAAAACACACACACACACTGTGAACAGAGCACAGGGTACAGGTCATCCTGGGAAAACACACACACACACCGTGAACAGAGCACAGGGTACAGGTCATCCCGGGAAAACACACACACACACACCGTGAACAGAGCACAGGGTACAGGTCATCCCGGGAAAACACACACACACCGTGAACAGAGCACAGGGTACAGGTCATCCCGGGAAAACACACACACACTGTGAACAGAGCACAG
This sequence comes from Hemitrygon akajei, assembly GCF_048418815.1. Classification (NCBI taxonomy): domain Eukaryota; kingdom Metazoa; phylum Chordata; class Chondrichthyes; order Myliobatiformes; family Dasyatidae; genus Hemitrygon; species Hemitrygon akajei. The sequence goes on from NC_133134.1 coordinate 80,435,150, forward strand.
GGTACAGGTCATCCCGGGAAAACACACACACACTGTGAACAGAGCACAGGGTACGGGTCATCCCAGGAAAACACACACACACACTGTGAACAGAGCACAGGGTACAGGTCATCCCGGGAAAACACACACACACTGTGAACAGAGCACAGGGTACAGGTCATCCCGGGAAAACACACACACACTGTGAACAGAGCACAGGGTACAGGTCATCCCGGGAAAACACACACACACTGTGAACAGAGCACAGGGTACAGGTCATCCTGGGAAAACACACACACACTGTGAACAGAGCACAGGGTACAGGTCATCCCGGGAAAACACACACACACTGTGAACAGAGCACAGGGTACAGGTCATCCCGGGAAAACACACACACACTGTGAACAGAGCACAGGGTACGGGTCATCCTGGGAAAACACACACACACACTGTATACAGAGCACAGGGTACAGGTCATCCCGGGAAAACACACACACACACACCGTGAACAGAGCACAGGGTACAGGTCATCCCGGGAAAACACACACACACCGTGAACAGAGCACAGGGTACAGGTCATCCCGGGAAAACACACACACACACTGTGAACAGAGCACAGGGTACAGGTCATCCCGGGAAAACACACACACACCGTGAACAGAGCACAGGGTACAGGTCATCCCGGGAAAACACACACACACACTGTGAACAGAGCACAGGGTACAGGTCATCCCGGGAAAACACACACACACTGTGAACAGAGCACAGGGTACAGGTCATCCCGGGAAAACACACACACACACACCGTGAACAGAGCACAGGGTACAGGTCATTCCGGGAAAACACACACACACCGTGAACAGAGCACAGGGTACAGGTCATCCCGGGAAAACACACACACACTGTGAACAGAGCACAGGGTACAGGTCATCCCGGGAAAACACACACACACTGTGAACAGAGCACAGGGTACAGGTCATCCCGGGAAAACACACACACACTGTGAACAGAGCACAGGGTACGGGTCATCCTGGGAAAACACACACACACACTGTGAACAGAGCACAGGGTACAGGTCATCCCGGGAAAACACACACACACACTGTGAACAGAGCACAGGGTACAGGTCATCCCGGTAAAAACACACACACACTGTGAACAGAGCACAGGGTACAGGTCATCCCGGGAAAACACACACACACTGTGAACAGAGCACAGGGTACAGGTCATCCCGGGAAAACACACACACACACCGTGAACAGAGCACAGGGTACAGGTCATCCTGGGAAAACACACACACACACTGTGAACAGAGCACAGGGTACAGGTCATCCTGGGAAAACACACACACACACTGTGAACAGAGCACAGGGTACAGGTCATCCCGGGAAAACACACACACACTGTGAACAGAGCACAGGGTACAGGTCATCCCGGGAAAACACACACACACACCGTGAACAGAGCACAGGGTACAGGTCATCCTGGGAAAACACACACACACCGTGAACAGAGCACAGGGTACAGGTCATCCCGGGAAAACACACACACACACCGTGAACAGAGCACAGGGTACAGGTCATCCTGGGAAAACACACACACACACCGTGAACAGAGCACAGGGTACAGGTCATCCCGGGAAAACACACACACACACCGTGAACAGAGCACAGGGTACAGGTCATCCCGGGAAAACACACACACACACCGTGAACAGAGCACAGGGTACAGGTCATCCCGGGAAAACACACACACACACCGTGAACAGAGCACAGGGTACAGGTCATCCCGGGAAAACACACACACACACCGTGAACAGAGCACAGGGTACAGGTCATCCCGGGAAAACACACACACACACCGTGAACAGAGCACAGGGTACAGGTCATCCCGGGAAAACACACACACACACCGTGAACAGAGCACAGGGTACAGGTCATCCTGGGAAAACACACACACACACCGTGAACAGAGCACAGGGTACAGGTCATCCCGGGAAAACACACACACACACCGTGAACAGAGCACAGGGTACAGGTCATCCCGGGGAAAACACACACACACACCGTGAACAGAGCACAGGGTACAGGTCATCCCGGGAAAACACACACACACACCGTGAACAGAGCACAGGGTACAGGTCATCCCGGGAAAACACACACACACACCGTGGAACAGAGCACAGGGTACAGGTCATCCCGGGAAAACACACAACACACCGTGAACAGAGCACAGGGTACAGGTCATCCTGGGAAAACACACACACACACACTGTGAACAGAGCACAGGGTACAGGTCATCCCGGGAAAACACACACACACACTGTGAACAGAGCACAGGGTACAGGTCATCCTGGGAAAAACACACACACACACTGTGAACAGAGCACAGGGTACAGGTCATCCTGGGAAAACACACACACACACTGTGAACAGAGCACAGGGTACAGGTCATCCCGGGGAAAACACACACACACACTGTGAACAGAGCACAGGGTACAGGTCATCCTGGGAAAACACACACACACACTGTGAACAGAGCACAGGGTACAGGTCATCCTGGGAAAACACACACACACACTGTGAACAGAGCACAGGGTACAGGGTCATCCTGGGAAAACACACACACACACTGTGAACAGAGCACAGGGTACAGGTCATCCGGGAAAAGACACACACACACACTGTGAACAGAGCACAGGGTACAGGTCATCCTGGGAAACACACACACACACTGTGAACAGAGCACAGGGTACAGGTCATCCTGGGGAAAACACACACACACACTGTGAACAGAGCACAGGGTACAGGTCATCCTGGGAAAACACACACACACACTGTGAACAGAGCACAGGGTACAGGTCATCCCGGGAAAACACACACACACACTGTGAACAGAGCACAGGGTACAGGTCATCCCGGGAAAACACACACACACACTGTGAACAGAGCACAGGGTACAGGTCATCCCGGGAAAACACACACACACACTGTGAACAGAGCACAGGGTACAGGTCATCCGGGAAAACACACACACACACTGTGAACAGAGCACAGGGTACAGGTCATCCCTGGAAAACACACACACACACTGTGAACAGAGCACAGGTACAGATCATCCCGGGAAAACACACACACTGTGAACAGAGCACAGGGTACAGGTCATCCTGGGAAAACACACACACACACCGTGAACAGAGCACAGGGTACAGGTCATCCTGGGAAAACACACACACACACCGTGAACAGAGCACAGGGTACGGGTCATCCTGGGAAAACACACACACACACTGTGAACAGAGCACAGGGTACAGGTCATCCTGGGAAAACACACACACACACCGTGAACAGAGCACAGGGTACAGGTCATCCTGGGAAAACACACACACACACTGTGAACAGAGCACAGGGTACAGGTCATCCTGGGAAAACACACACACACACCGTGAACAGAGCACAGGGTACGGGTCATCCTGGGAAAACACACACACACACTGTGAACAGAGCACAGGGTACAGGTCATCCTGGGAAAACACACACACACACCGTGAACAGAGCACAGGGTACAGGTCATCCCGGGAAAACACACACACACACACCGTGAACAGAGCACAGGGTACAGGTCATCCCGGGAAAACACACACACACCGTGAACAGAGCACAGGGTACAGGTCATCCCGGGAGAAACACACACACACTGTGAACAGAGCACAGGGTACAGGTCATCCCGGGAAAACACACACACACACTGTGAACAGAGCACAGGGTACAGGTCATCCCGGGAAAACACACACACACACTGTGAACAGAGCACAGGGTACAGGTCATCCCGGGAAAACACACACACACTGTGAACAGAGCACAGGGTACAGGTCATCCCGGGAAAACACACACACACTGTGAACAGAGCACAGGGTACAGGTCATCCCGGGAAAACACACACACACTGTGAACAGAGCACAGGGTACAGGTCATCCCGGGAAAACACACACACACTGTGAACAGAGCACAGGGTACAGGTCATCCCGGGAAAACACACACACACTGTGAACAGAGCACAGGGTACAGGTCATCCCGGAAAACACACACACACACTGTGAACAGAGCACAGGGTACAGGTCATCCCGGGAAAACACACACACACTGTGAACAGAGCACAGGGTACAGGTCATCCCGGGAAAACACACACACACACTGTGAACAGAGCACAGGGTACAGGTCATCCTGGGAAAACACACACACACACCGGTGAACAGAGCACAGGGTACAGGTCATCCCGGGAAAACACACACACACACCTGTGAACAGAGCACAGGGTACAGGTCATCCCGGGAAAACACACACACACACCGTGAACAGAGCACAGGGTACAGGTCATCCCGGGAAAACACACACACACACCGTGAACAGAGCACAGGGTACAGGTCATCCCGGGAAAACACACACACACACCGTGAACAGAGCACAGGGTACAGGTCATCCTGGGAAAACACACACACACACCGTGAACAGAGCACAGGGTACAGGTCATCCCGGGAAAACACACACACACACCGTGAACAGAGCACAGGGTACAGGTCATCCTGGGAAAACACACACACACACCGTGAACAGAGCACAGGGTACAGGTCATCCCGGGAAAACACACACACACACCGTGAACAGAGCACAGGGTACAGGTCATCCTGGGAAAACACACACACACACCGTGAACAGAGCACAGGGGTACAGGTCATCCCGGGAAAACACACACACACACCGTGAACAGAGCACAGGGTACAGGTCATCCCGGGAAAACACACACACCTGTGAACAGAGCACAGGGTACAGGTCATCCTGGGAAAACACACACACACACCGTGAACAGAGCACAGGGTACAGGTCATCCTGGGAAAACACACACACACACCGTGAACAGAGCACAGGGTACGGGTCATCCCTGGGAAAACACACACACACACTGTGAACAGAGCACAGGGTACAGGTCATCCTGGGAAAACACACACACACACCGTGAACAGAGCACAGGGTACAGGTCATCCTGGGAAAACACACACACACACTGTGAACAGAGCACAGGGTACAGGTCATCCTGGGAAAACACACACACACACCGTGAACAGAGCACAGGGTACGGGTCATCCTGGGAAAACACACACACACACTGTGAACAGAGCACAGGGTACAGGTCATCCTGGGAAAACACACACACACACCGTGAACAGAGCACAGGGTACAGGTCATCCCGGGAAAACACACACACACACACCGTGAACAGAGCACAGGGTACAGGTCATCCCGGGAAAACACACACACACCGTGAACAGAGCACAGGGTACAGGTCATCCCGGGAAAACACACACACACACTGTGAACAGAGCACAGGGTACAGGTCATCCCGGGAAAACACACACACACTGTGAACAGAGCACAGGGTACAGGTCATCCCGGGAAAACACACACACACTGTGAACAGAGCACAGGGTACAGGTCATCCCGGGAAAACACACACACACACTGTGAACAGAGCACAGGGTACAGGTCATCCCGGGAAAACACACACACACTGTGAACAGAGCACAGGGTACAGGTCATCCCGGGAAAACACACACACACTGTGAACAGAGCACAGGGTACAGGTCATCCCTGGGAAAACACACACACACTGTGAACAGAGCACAGGGTACAGGTCATCCGGGAAAACACACACACACTGTGAACAGAGCACAGGTTACGGGTCATCCTGGGAAAACACACACACACACTGTGAACAGAGCACAGGGTACAGGTCATCCCGGGAAAACACACACACACACTGTGAACAGAGCACAGGGTACAGGTCATCCCGGTAAAACACACACACACTGTGAACAGAGCACAGGGTACAGGTCATCCCGGGAAAACACACACACACTGTGAACAGAGCACAGGGTACAGGTCATCCCGGGAAAACACACACACACACCGTGAACAGAGCACAGGGTACAGGTCATCCTGGGAAAACACACACACACACTGTGAACAGAGCACAGGGTACAGGTCATCCTGGGAAAACACACACACACACTGTGAACAGAGCACAGGGTACAGGTCATCCCGGGAAAACACACACACACTGTGAACAGAGCACAGGGTACAGGTCATCCCGGGAAAACACACACACACACCGTGAACAGAGCACAGGGTACAGGTCATCCTGGGAAAACACACACACACCGGTGAACAGAGCACAGGGTACAGGTCATCCCGGGAAAACACACACACACACCGTGAACAGAGCACAGGGTACAGGTCATCCTGGGAAAACACACACACACACCGTGAACAGAGCACAGGGTACAGGTCATCCCGGGAAAACACACACACACACCGTGAACAGAGCACAGGGTACAGGTCATCCCGGGAAAACACACACACACACCGTGAACAGAGCACAGGGTACAGGTCATCCCGGGAAAACACACACACACACCGTGAACAGAGCACAGGGTACAGGTCATCCCTGGGAAAACACACACACACACCGTGAACAGAGCACAGGGTACAGGTCATCCCGGGGAAAACACACACACACACCGTGAACAGAGCACAGGGTACAGGTCATCCCGGGAAAACACACACACACACCGTGAACAGAGCACAGGGTACAGGTCATCCCGGGAAAACACACACACACACCGTGAACAGAGCACAGGGTACAGGTCATCCCGGGGAAAACACACACACACACCGTGAACAGAGCACAGGGTACAGGTCATCCCGGGAAAACACACACACACACCTGTGAACAGAGCACAGGGTACAGGTCATCCCGGGGAAAACACACACACACACCGTGAACAGAGCACAGGGTACAGGTCATCCCGGGAAAACACACACACACACCGTGAACAGAGCACAGGGTACAGGTCATCCCGGGAAAACACACACACACACCGTGAACAGAGCACAGGGTACAGGTCATCCCGGGAAAACACACACACACACCGTGAACAGAGCACAGGGTACAGGTCATCCCGGGGAAAACACACAACACACCGGTGAACAGAGCACAGGGTACAGGTCATCCCGGGAAAACACACACACACACCTGTGAACAGAGCACAGGGTACAGGTCATCCCGGGAAAACACACACACACACTGTGAACAGAGCACAGGGTACAGGTCATCCTGGAAAACACACACACACACTGTGAACAGAGCACAGGGTACAGGTCATCCTGGGAAAACACACACACACACTGTGAACAGAGCACAGGGTACAGGTCATCCCGGGAAAACACACACACACACTGTGAACAGAGCACAGGGTACAGGTCATCCTGGGAAAACACACACACACACTGTGAACAGAGCACAGGGTACAGGTCATCCTGGGAAAACACACACACACACTGTGAACAGAGCACAGGGTACAGGTCATCCTGGGAAAACACACACACACACTGTGAACAGAGCACAGGGTACAGGTCATCCCGGGGAAAACACACACACACACTGTGAACAGAGCACAGGGTACAGGTCATCCTGGGAAAACACACACACACACACTGTGAACAGAGCACAGGGTACAGGTCATCCCGGGAAAACACACACACACACACTGTGAACAGAGCACAGGGTGCAGGTCATCCTGGGAAAACACACACACACACTGTGAACAGAGCACAGGGTACAGGTCATCCCGGGAAAACACACACACACACTGTGAACAGAGCACAGGGTACAGGTCATCCTGGAAAACACACACACACACTGTGAACAGAGCACAGGGTACAGGTCATCCCGGGAAAACACACACACACACTGTGAACAGAGCACAGGGTACAGGTCATCCCGGGAAAACACACACACACACTGTGAACAGAGCACAGGGTACAGGTCATCCCGGGAAAACACACACACACACTGTGAACAGAGCACAGGGTACAGGTCATCCCGGGAAAACACACACACACACTGTGAACAGAGCACAGGGTACAGGTCATCCCTGGAAAACACACACACACACTGTGAACAGAGCACAGGTACAGATCATCCCGGGAAAACACACACACACTGTGAACAGAGCACAGGGTACAGGTCATCCTGGGAAAACACACACACACACCGTGAACAGAGCACAGGGTACAGGTCATCCTGGGAAAACACACACACACACCGTGAACAGAGCACAGGGTACGGGTCATCCTGGGAAAACACACACACACACTGTGAACAGAGCACAGGGTACAGGGTCATCCTGGGAAAACACACACACACACCGTGAACAGAGCACAGGGTACAGGTCATCCTGGGAAAACACACACACACACTGTGAACAGAGCACAGGGTACAGGTCATCCTGGGAAAACACACACACACACCGTGAACAGAGCACAGGGTACGGGTCATCCTGGGAAAACACACACACACACTGTGAACAGAGCACAGGGTACAGGTCATCCTGGGAAAACACACACACACACCGTGAACAGAGCACAGGGTACAGGTCATCCCGGGAAAACACACACACACACCGTGAACAGAGCACAGGGTACAGGTCATCCCGGGAAAACACACACACACCGTGAACAGAGCACAGGGTACAGGTCATCCCGGGAAAACACACACACACTGTGAACAGAGCACAGGGTACAGGTCATCCCGGGAAAACACACACACACACTGTGAACAGAGCACAGGGTACAGGTCATCCCGGGAAAACACACACACACACTGTGAACAGAGCACAGGGTACAGGTCATCCCGGGAAAACACACACACACTGTGAACAGAGCACAGGGTACAGGTCATCCCGGGGAAAACACACACACACTGTGAACAGAGCACAGGGTACAGGTCATCCGGGAAACACACACACACACTGTGAACAGAGCACAGGGGTACAGGTCATCCGGGAAAACACACACACACTGTGAACAGAGCACAGGGTACAGGTCATCCCGGGAAAACACGACACACACTGTGAACAGAGCACAGGGTACAGGTCATCCGGGAAAACACACACACACACTGTGAACAGAGCACAGGGTACAGGTCATCCCGGGAAAACACACACACACTGTGAACAGAGCACAGGGTACAGGTCATCCCGGGGAAAACACACACACACACTGTGAACAGAGCACAGGGTACAGGTCATCCTGGGAAAACACACACACACACCGTGAACAGAGCACAGGGTACAGGTCATCCCGGGAAAACACACACACACACCGTGAACAGAGCACAGGGTACAGGTCATCCCGGGAAAACACACACACACACCGTGAACAGAGCACAGGGTACAGGTCATCCCGGGGAAAACACACACACACACCGTGAACAGAGCACAGGTACAGGTCATCCCGGGGAAAACACACACACACACCGTGAACAGAGCACAGGGTACAGGTCATCCTGGGAAAACACACACACACACCGTGAACAGAGCACAGGGTACAGGTCATCCCGGGAAAACACACACACACACCGTGAACAGAGCACAGGGTACAGGTCATCCTGGGAAAACACACACACACACCGTGAACAGAGCACAGGGTACAGGTCATCCCGGGAAAACACACACACACACCGTGAACAGAGCACAGGGTACAGGTCATCCTGGAAAACACACACACACACCGTGAACAGAGCACAGGGTACAGGTCATCCGGGAAAACACACACACACACCGTGAACAGAGCACAGGGTACAGGTCATCCCGGGAAAACACACACACACACCGTGAACAGAGCACAGGGTACAGGTCATCCCGGGAAAACACACACACACACCGTGAACAGAGCACAGGGTACAGGTCATCCCGGGAAAACACACACACACACACCGTGAACAGAGCACAGGGTACAGGTCATCCCGGGAAAACACACACACACACCGTGAACAGAGCACAGGGTACAGGTCATCCCGGGAAAACACACACACACACCGTGAACAGAGCACAGGGTACAGGTCATCCTGGGAAAACACACACACACACCGTGAACAGAGCACAGGGTACAGGTCATCCCGGGAAAACACACACACACACCGTGAACAGAGCACAGGGTACAGGTCATCCCGGGAAAACACACACACACAGTGAACAGAGCACAGGGTACAGGTCATCCTGGGAAAACACACACACACACCGTGAACAGAGCACAGGGTACAGGTCATCCTGGGAAAACACACACACACACCGTGAACAGAGCACAGGGTACAGGGTCATCCTGGGAAAACACACACACACACTGTGAACAGAGCACAGGGTACAGGTCATCCTGGGAAAACACACACACACACCGTGAACAGAGCACAGGGTACAGGTCATCCTGGGAAAACACACACACACACTGTGAACAGAGCACAGGGTACAGGTCATCCTGGGAAAACACACACACACACCCGTGAACAGAGCACAGGGTACGGGTCATCCTGGGAAAACACACACACACACTGTGAACAGAGCACAGGGTACAGGTCATCCTGGGAAAACACACACACACACCGTGAACAGAGCACAGGGTACAGGTCATCCCGGGAAAACACACACACACACACCGTGAACAGAGCACAGGGTACAGGTCATCCCGGGAAAACACACACACACCGTGAACAGAGCACAGGGTACAGGTCATCCCGGGAAAACACACACACACTGTGAACAGAGCACAGGGTACAGGTCATCCCGGGGAAAACACACACACACCTGTGAACAGAGCACAGGGTACAGGTCATCCCGGGAAAACACACACACACTGTGAACAGAGCACAGGGTACAGGTCATCCCGGGAAAACACACACACACACACTGTGAACAGAGCACAGGGTACAGGTCATCCCGGGAAAACACACACACACTGTTGAACAGAGCACAGGGTACAGGTCATCCCGGGAAAACACACACACACTGTGAACAGAGCACAGGGTACAGGTCATCCCGGGAAAACACACACACACTGTGAACAGAGCACAGGGTACAGGTCATCCCGGGAAAACACACACACACTGTGAACAGAGCACAGGGTACAGGTCATCCCGGGAAAACACACACACACTGTGAACAGAGCACAGGGTACGGGTCATCCTGGGAAAACACACACACACACCGTGAACAGAGCACAGGGTACAGGTCATCCCGGGAAAACACACACACACCGTGAACAGAGCACAGGGTACAGGTCATCCCGGGAAAACACACACACACACTGTGAACAGAGCACAGGGTACAGGTCATCCCGGGAAAACACACACACCACCGTGAACAGAGCACAGGGTACAGGTCATCCCGGGAAAACACACACACACTGTGAACAGAGCACAGGGTACAGGTCATCCCGGGAAAACACACACACACCGTGAACAGAGCACAGGGTACAGGTCATCCGGGAAAACACACACACACCGTGAACAGAGCACAGGGTACAGGTCATCCCGGGAAACACACACACACTGTGAACAGAGCACAGGGTACAGGTCATCCCGGGAAAACACACACACACTGTGAACAGAGCACAGGGTACAGGTCATCCCGGGAAAACACACACACACTGTGAACAGAGCACAGGGTACAGGTCATCCCGGGAAAACACACACACACTGTGAACAGAGCACAGGGTACAGGTCATCCCGGGAAAACACACACACACTGTGAACAGAGCACAGGGTACAGGGTCATCCGGGGAAAACACACACACACACTCGTGAACAGAGCACAGGGTACAGGTCATCCCGGGAAAACACACACACACCGTGAACAGAGCACAGGGTACAGGTCATCCCGGGAAAACACACACACACACTGTGAACAGAGCACAGGGTACAGGTCATCCCGGGAAAACACACACACACCGTGAACAGAGCACAGGGTACAGGTCATCCCGGGAAAACACACACACACACTGTGAACAGAGCACAGGGTACAGGTCATCCCGGGAAAACACACACACACACACCGTGAACAGAGCACAGGGGTACAGGTCATCCCGGGAAAACACACACACACCGTGAACAGAGCACAGGGTACAGGTCATCCCGGGAAAACACACACACACTGTGAACAGAGCACAGGGTACAGGTCATCCCGGGAAAACACACACACACTGTGAACAGAGCACAGGGTACAGGTCATCCCGGGAAAACACACACACACTGTGAACAGAGCACAGGGTACAGGTCATCCTGGGAAAACACACACACACACTGTGAACAGAGCACAGGGTACAGGTCATCCCTGGGAAAACACACACACACTGTGAACAGAGCACAGGGTACAGGTCATCCCGGGGAAAACACACACACACACTGTGAACAGAGCACAGGTACAGGTCATCCCGGGAAAACACACACACACCTGTGAACAGAGCACAGGGTACAGGTCATCCCGGGAAAACACACACACACTGTGAACAGAGCACAGGGTACAGGTCATCCCGGGAAAACACACACACACTGTGAACAGAGCACAGGGTACAGGTCATCCTGGGAAAACACACACACACACCGTGAACAGAGCACAGGGTACAGGTCATCCCGGGAAAACACACACACACACCGTGAACAGAGCACAGGGTACAGGTCATCCAGGGAAAACACACACACACACCGTGAACAGAGCACAGGGTACAGGTCATCCCGGGAAAACACACACACACACGTGAACAGAGCACAGGGTACAGGTCATCCCGGGAAAACACACACACACAGTGAACAGAGCACAGGGTACAGGTCATCCCGGGAAAACACACACACACTGTGAACAGAGCACAGGGTACAGGTCATCCCGGGAAAACACACACACACACTGTGAACAGAGCACAGGGTACAGGTCATCCCGGGAAAACACACACACACACTGTGAACAGAGCACAGGGTACAGGTCATCCCGGGAAAACACACACACACACTGTGAACAGAGCACAGGGTACAGGTCATCCGGGAAAACACACACACACACCGTGAACAGAGCACAGGGTACAGGTCATCCGGGAAAACACACACACACCGTGAACAGAGCACAGGGTACAGGTCATCCCGGAAAACACACACACACACCGTGAACAGAGCACAGGGTACAGGTCATCCGGGAAAACACACACACACACCGTGAACAGAGCACAGGGTACAGGTCATCCCGGGAAAAACACACACACACACCGTGAACAGAGCACAGGGTACAGGTCATCCTGGGAAAACACACACACACACCGTGAACAGAGCACAGGGTACAGGTCATCCCTGGGAAAACACACACACACACCGTGAACAGAGCACAGGGTACAGGTCATCCTGGGAAACACACACACACACCTGTGAACAGAGCACAGGGTACAGGTCATCCCGGGAAAACACACACACAAACCTGTGAACAGAGCACAGGGTACAGGTCATCCTGGGAAAACACACACACACACTGTGAACAGAGCACAGGGTACAGGTCATCCTGGGAAAACACACACACACACCTGTGAACAGAGCACAGGGGTACAGGTCATCCCGGGAAAACACACACACACACCTGTGAACAGAGCACAGGGTACAGGTCATCCGGGAAAACACACACACACACCGTGAACAGAGCACAGGGTACAGGTCATCCCGGGAAAACACACACACACACCTGTGAACAGAGCACAGGGTACAGGTCATCCCGGGAAAACACACGACACACACCGTGAACAGAGCACAGGGTACAGGTCATCCCGGGAAAACACACACACACTCCGTGAACAGAGCACAGGGTACAGGTCATCCGGGAAAACACACACACACACTGTGAACAGAGCACAGGGTACAGGTCATCCCGGGAAAACACACACACACACCTGTGAACAGAGCACAGGGTACAGGTCATCCCGGGAAAACACACACACACTGTGAACAGAGCACAGGGTACAGGTCATCCTGGGAAAACACACACACACACCGTGAACAGAGCACAGGGTACAGGTCATCCGGGAAAAACACACACACACACCGTGAACAGAGCACAGGGTACAGGTCATCCGGGAAAACACACACACACACTGTGAACAGAGCACAGGGTACAGGTCATCCGGGGAAAACACACACACACACCGTGAACAGAGCACAGGGTACAGGTCATCCCGGGAAAACACACACACACACTGTGAACAGAGCACAGGGTACAGGTCATCCTGGGAAAACACACACACACACCGTGAACAGAGCACAGGGTACAGGTCATCCCGGGAAAACACACACACACACTGTGAACAGAGCACAGGGTACAGGTCATCCGGGAAAACACACACACACACCGTGAACAGAGCACAGGGTACAGGTCATCCCGGGAAAACGACACACACACACCGTGAACAGAGCACAGGGTACAGGTCATCCCGGGAAAACACACACACACCGTGAACAGAGCACAGGGTACAGGTCATCCCGGGAAAACACACACACACACCTGTGAACAGAGCACAGGGTACAGGTCATCCCGGGAAAACACACACACACCTGTGAACAGAGCACAGGGTACAGGTCATCCCGGGGAAAACACACACACACACTGTGAACAGAGCACAGGGTACAGGTCATCCCGGGAAAACACACACACACACTGTGAACAGAGCACAGGGTACAGGTCATCCCGGGAAAACACACACACACCTGTGAACAGAGCACAGGGTACAGGTCATCCCGGGAAAACACACACACACTGTGAACAGAGCACAGGGTACAGGTCATCCCGGGAAAACACACACACACTGTGAACAGAGCACAGGGTACAGGTCATCCCGGGAAAACACACACACACTGTGAACAGAGCACAGGGTACAGGGTCATCCCGGGGAAAACACACACACACTGTGAACAGAGCACAGGGTACAGGTCATCCTGGGAAAACACACACACACTGTGAACAGAGCACAGGGTACAGGTCATCCCGGGGATAACACACGACACACTGTGAACAGAGCACAGGGTACAGGTCATCCCGGGAAAACACACACACACTGTGAACAGAGCACAGGGTACAGGTCATCCCGGGAAAACACACACACACTGTGAACAGAGCACAGGGTACGGGTCATCCTGGAAAACACACACACACACCGTGAACAGAGCACAGGGTACAGGTCATCCCGGGAAAACACACACACACCGTGAACAGAGCACAGGGTACAGGTCATCCCGGGAAAACACACACACACACTGTGAACAGAGCACAGGGTACAGGTCATCCCGGGAAAACACACACACACCGTGAACAGAGCACAGGTACAGGTCATCCCGGAAAACACACACACACACTGTGAACAAGCACAGGGTACAGGTCATCCCGGGAAAACACACACACACACACCGTGAACAGAGCACAAGGGTACAGGTCATCCCGGGAAAAACACACACACACCGTGAACAGAGCACAGGGTACAGGTCATCCCGGGAAAACACACACACACTGTGAACAGAGCACAGGGTACAGGTCATCCCGGGAAAACACACACACACTGTGAACAGAGCACAGGGTACAGGTCATCCCGGGAAAACACTACACACACTGTGAACAGAGCACAGGGTACTGGTCATCCCTGGGGAAAACACACACACACACTGTGAACAGAGCACAGGTACAGGTCATCCCGGGAAA